>NW_016157839.1:146950-175500 GCF_001687245.7 Rhagoletis zephyria | reverse complement strand
AGGTAGCTGCAGGCCCACCGATAGATGATCAACCAGTCCATGCCGTTTCCTCTGCAACTCGACCATCGTGCTCGCTCTGCTATAAATTGGATAAAAAGCAGCGAAAAACTAGATTTCATTGCATGTATTGCAAAAAACCAGTGTGTCAACAGCATTCACATGCCAAGTACGCGTGCGTGTAATGTCGTGCCTAACCTTTGTTTTCTTACTTATTATAAATAAAATAGGGTATATTGTTACCTAGAAAATATAAAAATATGTTTTTATTGTTCACCCTGGCTTTTTACTAGCATTAAACACATTTACACAAACTTTTGGGACACCTGCCTTTGTATTCCCATACAAATCTCATGTCGGTCTGCGCAGACCTAGTTGTACCAGTTGGCGACAAAAAATCCCTGAACCTCCAAGGGTTAAAATCGCATAAAATTTAGAGTAAAAAAAGGAATTGTTCAAAGTTGTTGTTGTTTGAGATTGAAAATGAGAATGTGTGTGTGAGTTTGTGTGTAAAATTTTAAAATTAAATTGCTTGCAAACGTCAAGAATTTGAAAACTTCCTCTCAGCGGTTCTACCTTCCTATTTTTTATCATGCAGCCATGCACGACGAACATTTTGGCGAGCACGTTCACAACTCGCATTCGTCTAATTAATTTTTTTCTGTAGTCCCGCAAATCCCGGTGATCCCGCATGCATAACCCTCATTTCTGATCCCTAGTGGCGACAGAATTCCACAGGGAAAACCCACGATTTTGCACGGATTTATTTTACAGTTTATACAGATTTTGAGATTTCCACAATTTGGAACTCCTTAAGGTTCGTCAGAAGTGTTTGTGTTCGAAGTTAGAAAACTCGATCAAGTCATCATCCAGTTTGTCCTCAATTCCAATGTCCAATTCGCCTTCTTCATTGTTTTCTAATGAAGTTTTCTCGATTACCTTTACTAAAGCCACCTCCGATAAAAATTGTTCTATATTTATTAGACCTCTAACAAGAAATTTGAGGCTTTATGGATTTCAGAATCCCGCCGAAGAGTTTGTTTTTTCTTGACCTGTGGCTTATAACTATCATTCATAGCTCGCAAAAGTTGGGTAGGAATAGCAGCCTCTTCTGAGATTAGAAGCCAAAAAAAATCAGAAAAAATTCCCGTTAATAGGAAAACGTTTTTCCAATGCAGCATTAGCTTTCTAAAGCCATAATGGTGCGCATTTTTAAACTGAAAAAGACAGCTCTTTCAACATTTTCTAAAAAAAAAACACAAATTTAAAAAGGAACCTTATAATCACGGTGACCAGATTTCCGTGGCCAAAAATTGGGACATTTCTAAATCATCGAATCCGAACAAACAATTTTGTTTTTAGAATAAAAATACTTAACATCTTCTAATACAGTTTTATTTAAAGCAAAACAAAGAGGAACAAATTACAAAATGCGTGAGTTCTAGATACTCATGAAATTTGATGTGTAAACATATGCGAACGGCAAAGCATAAAAGTACGTTTACATATAAATATAATCTCAATCAAAGCTCTTTAGCTGTCAAATTGGTTGCGCTTGTTATTCACACAACTCGAGGAAAAGTTAAATATCTTCTCTGTGCCACCTTGGTCACGTTTATTACGCTATTTAAATATATTTTAACTGAATATTACCTTTATATACCTTTACAAACCTCTTTTCCTTACTAGCGTAAATTTTTTGTTTACTTTTACATTCGACATTCCTCCTCTACGCAAGTATAATCGATAAAACTAGGTTGGACACCAAAAAGTTATCGGTGTAATCTGGGATAATTTTATAATTATAATTTTGTATGGTTAATCTCTTTTTCTTATTACAGATTTGGGAGTTAAGCTCGGAAATGTGGATAATTTTTTCATATGTAAAGCTAATCTTTGACGATTCAGTTACATACATATACATGTAGGTTAGGCTAGAAATTAAACATTAAATTCACTTGATTTTATTCATTTTGCTGATTTATTTCTGTTTTTATTCATTTTCATTTGTAATTCTTTTAATACATGAAATTATCGGTACGATTGATGAAATATGATACTTGCATATACTTGTGACTTAAGGGCGTTAAAATATCTTGAATACACCACGTCAATTATTGTTTTTGAGCTTACGGTTTGAGCAATTATATTTGCACATATTCCTAAATTTAGTTTTGCTTTTCGGAATATAATTTGTGGTTCATTTAAATGAGAGCGATTTTTGGATAGTTGTGTAGAGACTGAAGTTGCAAGATTTTACCCGATGCGGTTTTTGTTCTGTACGTTTGCTGTTACACAGTTTTTACTCCCACTTCAGATAGTGATTTTGCTGTTTGACCTTTTTCCAGGATTTTACACGAAAAGTATTGGATCAGAGCCATTATATCATCCATACATATGTATATTCATGTATGTTTATCAGTTATCAACGGTCCCAGTTAAAATGATTTCAGTATTTTTAAATTTTCGCCTTGCTTTTTTATCAAAATAGACTACTATACCTATGCCTAAAACCATATACGAATACCAAAACTAGTTGCAACAAATGAGTTCATGTATATGTATGTATGTACATACAAACTTAAGTATGTATACATATAGGTACTATAGGTAGTATTACCGCCCTATTCCCACAACACTGACAAAATTCATCATATGACTATTGTCACAATTACTGCGCCTAAAACACAATATAAACATTGTTTCGCCGTTGTCACTTACTCAGTAGGTCATAACAATAAAACTGACAATTGTCATACGACAGCTTAAAATAAATTTGCGGCATAGTATTAGGAGCAGTAGTAAAGGCAATAGTCAGCCGCTGAGTTTTGTCAGTGGTGTGGGAATAGGGCGGTTAATCAATTATACCGCGATTCTTCTTACTATACATATGCCTAAATGTATGCAACCATTGCAATAGTAAGTAAACACAGGGTGCTTCTAATGAAATTATACATTTTCTGCTGAAAAACGCATCGAAATTTTCTGCTGGGCGATGCGTTACAGCTTCGCAAATTTCACCCCTACCGAAACCAACGACGTATACACATCAACAAGTACCACAAAAATCTATACACACAATATGTACGGTGACGAGAATGTAAATAGGGAAGACATTTTAGCAAGTTTTGGTTGGAAATGTTTACTATTTTTTATGTGTTAAATACAGAGACATAACTATTATAAGAGAAAAGAATAAGTCAGTCAATAATCATTGTATTAAGATAAATATTTTTCGCAGGGACGTGAACCGGATGAAAAATTTGGTCGGTTCGGTTCAGCGGTTTGAACCGTTTTTGCAGTTTTGGATTGGTTCGCCAAAGCGGTTTGTTTTGTCTTTGAACCGGGGTTTCGGTTCGGTTCAACGGTTCGGAAATCAAAAAAAAAAAAAAAAATAACACTCAAGTTTAAGTGTCAAGTTTCAAGTGCAACAACGCGCAAGGTTAAATGCCCGATTATAACATTTAATTTAACTTAACTGAACTTGGAACTTAAAAAATCAAAATGAAATAGATTTCGATGTGGCATTAAGTTACGTTAAGTTTCGGCTGTTCAATTATAAGCAACATCCATTTAAGAGAATTTTTAAGTGAGAGCCTGCAAGTGTCTGTCAAATGAGATGTGTTGCCTTTACATTTGATATTGCCACATGGCAAACAAATATGGTATGTATTACCGTATTTACCAAAAAGAAAAAAAGTAGGTAATCTTATCTATTGAAAATTGGTTGAAGCGAAGCTTTAAACCTTTATCAAAAGTGGTTCGGTTTTCGGTTCGGATCAAACTTTTGTGGAAAATTTCGGTTCGGTTAATAGTTCTGTTAATTAATAGAAAAAAGCGGTTTTCCGGTTTAAAACCGGTTCACATCCCTGATTTTCCGAGCCATCTATAATTATTATTCAAGGACTTATATTATAAAAATCCTTTCATAATAATTATCAGAGAGGTAAATATTTTTAAGTCTTCAAAGACTTTTATTTTAAGACTTATATTATAGAAGTCTTTTCATAATAACTATGAGGTCGATTGTTTAAGTCTTAAAAGACGGGACTTGTTCAGGAGCATTTAGTTGGGGACCAGTTCGGGGCTAGGTGGGGACCACTTCGGGACTATTTAGGGAGTAGTTTGGGACCCGTTCGGGACTATATACATAATTTTTTCGCACTCATAATTATTATCAAAAGACTTATAATATAAGTCTCAAAATAAAAGTCTGTGAAGACTGAAAAATATTTATCTCAATGATAATTATTATGACAAGACTTTTATAATGTAAGTCTCAAAATAAAAGTCTTTGAAGACTTAAAAATATTTATCTCGCTGATAATTATTAAGAAAAGACTTCTATTATAAAAGGCTTAAAATAATAGTTATGATGACTTAAAAAAATTTTCCCACACATAATTATTATCAAAAGACCTTTATGATTCTTACGAAAATTTGGATGACTTTTTTAAAACTCCACCATGAACTAATTATTATTCTGGGTCTCTGGTTAAATATCGAAAATAAGCATTTAAATATGGTGTGTTTTGAAGCCACACAATCCGGCATCACCAGCATCAGGTGACCTGCTGCAGTCAGCATACATATGTCACGCCGCCCAACCGTTACTTCGATCATGCCATTGCACAGTATACAAGAACTACTACCTATCTTGCTTTTCTTTGCTTACACACTATTTTCCTGGTTAAGCTCAACTTTGATATGGGCATAAGTATTTCATTATTGTAAATCTTTTGACGTGACTGGTACATACGTTCGCCTTGCGAGCACTCAAATAAACCACATACATATACTTCGAATTCGTGTTTCTTTTGGGTTTTTAGTGCAAACCTATACATTATGAAAATATAACTTACTACCTAAAAAAAATTTAGCAAATGTTCATCAAAATTTTGAACATTTTAATTAGATTTTCTAGAATTGTCTTGAGTATGCAGTTTTGTAGCCCATTAAATTTTAGTACAATAAAGGCAAATTTTGAAGCAGTAGCCTCTTTTTTTGGCAATTTTTTGTTCGCGCATTTTTTTCCATCCAAAGTACTATGTTTACAATTTTTTTTTTGTATGGAGAAAATGAGCAACACCTTCCACAAAAAAATTTACCAAAAATTAACGGTACTCATAATGTTTCTAAGAAATCTAATTAAAAAGCTCAAACTATTGATGAATGTTTGTCGAATTTTGCTCATTTTTGTTCAAAGTTCTAATTTTGACTTACATGGTCTTTGTTAGATAATGAGCTACACTTTCGTAAAAAATAATAAACATTAACACTAAACATTAAATAATCGAGAGGAATACCCAAAGAATGCTAAGGTGTCTCTTCCCTATTTATATTTGTGCCACTGTACCTACAGCTTATATTTTTTATATCATGATTTTTTCGAGTGAATTAGTATTCTTTTTTTCACTAAATTCAAGTTAGACTCGTTTCATTGAAAAAAACTTAAATTATAAGCACCTTAAAAATATTTAGACAATATAGCGAGAGGACTAGTTTGACAGAATAAAACATAACCAAAGACTATAGAAAACAAGGATGCTGGCTATGTTTATGGTTCCCTTATAGTATATGTCCTTTGTGATAACGAAAGTGCTGCCACGTTTGTACGAAAACCCTTTTTTAGCCAGAGTACAGGGAGACTCTTATTAAATTAATAAATGAAACACTGAAAATTGGAACTTAATTCATACAAATATGAAAAATCGGGACACTTATAGGTCCCGACTTTTAAAAAATATTCAGCGGGACAATTTTCTCAAAATTGGAACTATCCCGCAAAAATCGGTGCGAATTGTCACCGTACTTATAATTCATAAGAGTTCCATTCCCCGGTTTTATCCACCGGCTTCGAAAATTGGCTACATTAATGTAAAAGGAAATTTTGAAACTTATCGCTTCTGCTACTAAAATCTTATATCCGTCCATTATTGTATCTCGTGGAAGAAGTGGTATACACAACAATCTCATATAGATCGTTTTGGATTTCGGTACATTGACCATTTTTTCAAAAAGCTTTAAGCAAAAAAACCGAATTTTGCGCCGGTTTTACAGCTCTGACAGTAAAATTTAAGAGATTTTAAAAATTGGAGCTCATCAAATTATGCAGAATCAAAAAGTATGATAGACATTTTATTTTATTATATTATATCGATGTGGAAGATCGACCTATCTCGGTAGCCAATTCAAAAAAAATGTTTGAACAATGCTCTATCTCAGAACACTTTTCAAGAACGCCCTACTTCAGAATTTGATTGAAAAACGCCCTATTTCGCAATTTTATTGAAAAACACCCTATCTAAGAATTTGGTTGAATAACGCCCTTTCTCAGAACTCGGTTCAAAAACGCGCTATCTCAAACGAAGGTACATTGAAAATAAGCTGAAATAGGGCGATTTTGAATCGGCAGCTGAGATAGGGCGTACTTCAACTAAATTCCGAGATAGGGCGTTTTTCAATCAAATTCTGAAGTAGGGCGTTCTTGAAAAGTTTTCTGAGATAGAGCATTGTTCAAAAATTTTCTGAGATATGGCGTTTTCGAACTGGCTGCCGAGATAGGTCGATCTTCCACTCAGCCATCCATATATTGTTCATAAATGAGTTATATTTTTATAAATCATATGTTTTGAGTCATACACCGTAGTAAATTGAAAATTTTAAAATTACATTTCTCGACTGAAAAATAACCCAATAAACATTGGGATTGGTTAACAATGGAAAACAAGTAGTTTTTGCGAGTCTCACCTTCGATAACGAATGTGCAATAGGTTAGTATTCGATTCGACAACTAGGCCATTCTCCATTAAAACGGAACCTTCGTCATCCAATGTATGTTCTCTTTATTATGAATTCGAAATCCAGCCCATTATCGAATTTAAATTTTATTGTGAGACAGGGACTGTCTTATATTTCCCTTCGAGAATGAGCTGGATTTCATTTTCTCTCTTGTTATTATGGTTTTAATTTTGTTTCAAACCCATTTCGAGTGTATTTCCAATTTTCTCTTAATGTTGGAAAACTTAAGGTCTGATTATGTATGCTCCGTAATCTTGAGATCAAAATTAAGTTTAAGTGTTTGGCCGTCTAGCTGAGATATTTTTGCCTCCCTATTGTGTGATTGTGTCATAGTTTTCTTATTTCTTGATTTCAATTATATGCATACATATATAATTATATGAATTTCGGAAATCAAATTCTAAATTCGTAATCAGTGACTCCGAGAGTTCTTAGTTATCAATTTTCATTACAATCCATAATTATTTTAAAAAATTCGTCCGCCATATTGGATTCGCCATTTTAAAGTTTAAAAATCTAGCAGTTTCGTAACCAGCGACGACTAATGCCTCTGGATACCAAGATTCATAACAATCACTAATGTTTTAAAAAAGTCGTCCGCGATTTTTGATTCGCCATTTTGAATTTTGAAAACTCAATACCAGACGAATGCCCCTGGATACCAAGATTCATAACAATCACTAATGTTTTAAAAAAGTCGTCCGCGATTTTTGATTCGCCATTTTGAATTTTGAAAATTTAATATATATTTCGAAATCAGTGATACCGAAGACCCCTAAATAACAACTTCCATTGGAATCTGCCAAATACATAATGAGAAAACATTTTTGTCGTCCTAAATTCTCGATTCGCCCCTATGTGCATCGGTTAGAAGACAAATATAAACGCACAATTCATTCAACACGAAGTCAAAAATGGCTGGTCTTAATACAGCCTGTTTTTAATTGGAATTATCATTATAATACATTTTTATTCCTGTTCCCTTCTATTTCGGTCCAAGACGTAAATTTATTATTAAACAAATGTCAAATGAAACCAACAGGTTTTGTTTACTTTTGAATACGGTTTCATCGAACTCAGAAACAAACATTTAAAAGAAATATGTGTTGAAGCGGTGGAGTGCAATAACGCCCGCGGAAATACCGCTCATTGGCTTTATTTCCTGAAAAAAAAAGAAATATAGACTGCGGGCGTTATTTCCATTTCAAAGGGGAAATAGCGCCCACCAACAAAAGGCAATAAACCCCGCGGGCTTCATTTCTTTTCTGAAAGAGCAATAATGGCCGCGGGCTTTATTTCCCAAAGAGAAGGAAATAACGTCCGCTTGATTTATTTCATAAAAAAAGGAAATAAGGCCCATGAGTAGTATTTTCTCTGGCCTTATTTTACTGAAACATTTCAATTATGTATGCACGTATACATTTGCATAAAATGGAATATATTTTAAACGAATTGCTCTCTATTTTTGCATACAGTGTAGTTTTGCGTTAAATTCCCTTCTGCAGTATAAACATAAAATCTAGCCGTATTTTTGCCAGTATCTGATAAGCGAATTATTGGAAATTAAAGGTAAATTTTTATTGCTTTTTTTTTAGCCTTCAATGCGATGCCCATATTTGTTCTCACCTTCTTAGGCTTTTCAGTAGTGGCGCGCAAACGGCGGGAAATTTATTTGTTTATATGGTCAAATCTAAAAAATAGGTACACTTAAAAAAATATTTTATTTTTAAATTTGTGAGCACACCTATGTCTTAATAAATCAACTAAAATAAGTGTAATTCATTTTCATCGAGTACTTCAAAAGTTAGACGAGGAATAAACATGAAATAGAAAACAAAAGAATAAGCTGGGTTCAAATTACACTCTTCAAGTTGTAAACTTTGAGAAAAGATTTAGAAAGTTGTACTCACTTTATAGGGAAGTTCTAAATTCAATGGCATGATCCAGGGCTCGAATCGTAACATCCGTTCACGAATCGAAAACGATACGAAAGAAAATTACGTGATACGTCAGTAGTATAAGCTGAATGGGACAAAGAGTACGTTCACGCATGTCATAATCCGAATAATGTGTTTTTACGTGACGAGTGGCTCCGGTTTTTGAGATAACGGTACTTGACAATTTGACTAAATTTTAACTATTTTATAAATAACTCCCTCAGTTTGGAAGTTATTTTACTAAAATTTTGCACAAAACAGTTTTTAATATTACCTTAATTATTCCTTAAAATTATCGAAATAAGTTCACATTAACATATAGCTCCAATACAACTGATTACTCAGATATGTGTTTTTGCGTTATAACTCTAACTTCATATCTGAATAATAAATTGTATGCGTACTATATGTTAAATTGAAGCTATACTAAATTTTAACCTGTTTAATTGGAGGAGCTGCAACGCAAAACAACGTCTCTGATCAATCAGTTGTATGGGAGCTAGATGTTTTAGTGAACCGATTTCGATGATTTTATGGAATAATTAAGGTAATATTAAAAAACGGTTATCTGCAAAATTTTAGTAAAATATCTTCAAAACTCAGAGTCTTTTTTATAAAATAGTTAAAATTTAAGCAAAGTTACAAGGACCGCTATCTCGAAAAATGGAGCCAATAGGGTAAAACTGAGGACGCCATTGAATTTAGAAAGCTCGAATTAAGTAAGAGCAACTATCAGAATATTTGTCAAAAAAAGTTGCTTTGATACCACTCTCGAAATATTCTGACTAAAAGAAGGAACAGGATTAAAAGTAGTAAATCAGGGTTTTTACACACTTCTACAGACAAATTTTTTGAAGCATTTTACAGGTATATATAATTTTATAAGGACTAGCAGTTATAGAAAGATTTAGATCGTTTCGGCGTATTTTCCAAATGTGCCTTCAATTAAGGTGTTTTTGGAATAAAAATTACGCTCAAGATCGAAGAATATTTTATCTTTAAAGGTTAGTTTATTCTGAAAGCACATCCCTTGCAGAGGTATCAAATTATTTGTAATTGTTTTTAGAATACAATACATACTTAAAAAGTGCTTAAAATTAAATGCTTCAAAACCTATACGTGATGAACCGAAAATTGTGATATATGGAGTTACAGACTTTGAGTTACTTGCCATTTCGTTATTTTTAAATGCACACTTTTCTTACCTACTCCATATGAAGTGTACACATAAGTGCTAAATGCTTATTTAATTTCAAATCAGAATATGGTGTGCTTCAAAAGTTATGACATAATTAATTGTGCCCCTCTTAAAAATTACATAAAAAATTCACTTGTTTTCATTATTTTTTTTTTATTTAAACACCTATAATTCAAAATTGGTCCAAATTTTTTTTTAACTTCAAGTGTTCGTCAATGAATTATATCCAAGAGCAACCAGATTGATTTAGTTTACAACAGTGAAAATAAAGCTAGATAACACAAAGGGTACCTGTTTTTTAGATTTGCCCATATACTTTCACAATTTAAATGATCTATATGAATGTACGATGAGGAGTTGGGGCTGTTTGTATACCCACGCCGCACAAATATTGTGGTGATGTGGATGACGCACGGTCTGTTTTAACTGAGAAGGCGAATGAAAATTTCACAAACAACAAAAAAGACTAACGGGCAGAATAACATAAACTAGCCGTGGTTGAGTAGTTTTTGTGACATCAAGGCACACACCGCCAATCGGAGGAGAAGCTCGGCCAATCATTTTAAACTTTGCTCAGATTACTTTGCAGAGCACAACGCCTACTGTACTAATCTAAATGGCAATACAAGCATTTTGTGTCCAATTTGCCGTCAAATTGTTCGACAATCGACGAAAGTATATACAGTAACTCACAGAAGTACTCGTAAATTAGTTTTTTCACAATATTTAATATGTTTTCCATCATAAATCTTTTTCTATAATTTTCCTTTAAAATATAGCTCATTCTATAACAAAACCCATATAAATCATCCTTGTAAACTTTGTACAAAATTCATAAAAATTAATCAAACTTAAACAAATGTTCATCAAAATTTCAAACTTTTTATTCAGAACTTTTAGAAAAATTTTCGGTAAAAATAGATTTTGTTCATGCCTTATATGAAAACAAGTGCGCAACACCTTCGACAAATAAATTCTAAAAAATCGTCAATAATTTCTAGCTACTAAAAACTTGCACTTTATTATACTAAAATTGAACGGGCTACAAAACTGCATACCGAAGATTTTTCTAAAAATGCTGAATAAAAAGTTTGAAATTTGCAAGAATAGTTTATATGATTTTTGTTATAGCACGAGCTATATTTTAAATGAATATTAACGAAAAAGATTTATGAAGGAAAACATTTTGAATATTGTGAAAAAAACTTAATTGCGAATACTTCTGTGAGTGACTGTATTTAACTTTTTACATTTTCATGCTCCTTTTTTTGTTGAAACTTTGAATAATTTAATTTTCATACACATGTACATTATACTGCATCATTTCCCATGCAAAAAAAAAACCGGTAGTGTTTTTCCATTGGAATTATAAAACCTATTATATTTTAAGACGTCCACCAAAATATTTCGGAAAAATATTAAGATTTAAGCGCGCTGGACCGTATTGAAAATACCTCCAAAAATTTAGTTTTTTATGAATAAAAATAGTTTCTTAAAGATGTTTTTTGAAAAAATGCCCTCAAATCACAAGACGGTTTAAGCTAACAAAATTTACATAAAATATATTTAAAAATAAAAACAAAATTTCAACGGAATCATAATTTGAAATTTTTGATGCTGTTTTTTAACTTTTTTCAAAGATTGGTATAAGACAAACTTGAATAACTGACCCTAAATTCTTCCGATTTAGACTTGTGAGGTATCATTACAAAGGTATTTTCTCGCCTTTTATATTTCTTTGCTAATAAACTCATTGAAAGGATGAAAGAGAAAGGTAGGATGAACGAACATCATTCAAAGTTAAATTAAGATGTGTTGGTATTTAAAAAAAAATTGGGGCACGAATGACTTTTTTCTGCACATAAATAAAAATAGTGGGAAAATACCTTTCTACTGAGATCCAACAAGTCTAAATGAGAATAGTTTTGATCCAGTTATTTAAGTTTTTCGTAAATCAATCCTTGAAAAAATTAAAAAAAACACTATCAAATATCTCATTATTACGACACCGTTGAAGTATTTATTTGATCAGGGCTATTATAAGTATCATCCATATATATGTATATCTACTATATATTTGTGGAAGTATGTATGTATGTACGTTGCAGCCTAAACGGACGGACAGAATCGAACAAAATTTTGACAGAGTATTTCTATGACTCCTGGGCCTATAATAGGGTGAAAAAAGTGGGATCCTACAAGGGGGCGTGGCACCTCCCATAGGCGTGGAATTTTGTATCAGCTATAACTTCGGAACCTCAAGTCACACGAACTTGAAATTTGGTATGCAGACATATCAATAGTAGGTGTTCATAGGATGGTATATACAACTGAGTTTGTAAAAGGAGGCGTGGCACATCCCATAGGCGTTGAGTTTTTGATCAACTATAACTTCGAAACCATAAGTCACACGAACTTGAAATTTGGTAGGCAGGCATGTCTATGGTACGTGCTTGTAGTATGGCATATATCAATGAGTTTGTAAAAAGGGGCGTGGCACATCCCAAAGGCGTGGAATTTTTTATCAGCTATAACTTCGGAACCATTCTCAAGAATTTGAAATTTGGTATGCAGGCATGTCTATGGTAGGCGCTTATAGTATGGCATATATAAATGAGTTTATAAAACAGGGCGTGGCACATTCCATAGGCGTGCTAAGATTTTGATTCATATTTGCGCATGTATGTGTTAATAACGCTGACTATAATATTTCCAAATCTCAGTAGGCTTTTTTTGATTATTGAAAGTAGTGAGCGAATTTGAATTTTTAAAATAGCCCCGTAGCGAATGTCATGAATTAGTCACTTAAGTGTCCCGTACGGCCACATCAAGTCTTCAATGACTTTGGGCTTCGTTTACATGGAAGTCGTTCGTAACTTTTTCATGTAAATGGCAATTTAGGCGTTGATGGCCTCTGCATGACTTTGCCATGCAGTGATCATTGATGACATTCAAGCGACAATGTCCTGCAATGAACTTTTAATAATTGACCGCTGCAAGACATTGTCTGTTATAAGTCTTTCATAGGAGTACACCTGCATGAAATTGTCACCAGTGTCATTGTCAGCTATATGTCGCTTAGGATTCACAGCAAGAGCGACGATGTCACCAGTGAACAGTTTCGCTACTGGGCGCATTGATGCTAAGATTTACCTACATTTTTATTTGCGAATGTATGCATGTATTAATAATTTACGTTAATATAGCCCAGTAAAATTACACTTTTTCTTTAAAAAAAAATTTAACAGCAATTTTTTTATGCAGTTTACTTCGATTTAACACGTAGAATATGGATCCATTATCTTGCCCCTAAACTTCATTTGGCAATATTCCGCCATCTTGGATTTAAGTTTCTTTGGGTTTCTGCGATTTGCAAGTTTATTTTGCATTTTTCGTTAAAAATTGTTAAATGCAAATATGTAGAGAATTTAATTTCCCACATCCGGGTTATAGAAGGTTTTTTTTAAATATGTAGCTTTTTTTATTGTAAAAAATTTGCAAAAACTGCTAAAAAATTTTACATTGTCACGCTTCTCGCCATTTTTTGACAGTTTCGGTTGAAAATACATAGCACATCGCACCCTAAATAAAAAACCGGTACAACTCAAAATTTGTCAAAATTTATTTTTTTCCATAGAACAGTTCACAGACCGTATACCCAACGTCCGCGAAAATTTCTTCTTCATCACTATCTTCTTTAACTGGAAAAAACTACTAAAACTTTTTAGTTTTGCTTGCATCGATTGCGCAGCGTGAACAGTTTTTTTTCTCTCCTGAACATTTAGGATTTTTTGAGTTGTGCCGGTTTTGTATTTAGTGTGCGATATATTCCAAAGTTGTAGACAATTTCATTCTCCACAGCTTTTGTGCCTAAATTTTTTTTGTACGACGCTTATATCACGGCCGGAAACGCGATAAAAATTGCAATGTACGTGATGCGCTGTAAAACTCAGAATGAAATTCTCTACAACTTTGGAATTTCAATATGTTATGTATTTTCAACAGAAACTGTCAAAAAATGGCGAAACCCGTGACAGTGTAAACTTTTTTCGCAGTTTTAGCTAATTTTTTACAATATATTTTTTTTTTTACTTTCTATACAATAGATATAAATTCTCTACATATTTGTCTTTACATATTTTTTATGAAAAATACAAAATAAGCTTGCAAATCCCAAAAAACCACAAAAAAATCAAATCCAAGATGGCGTAATGTTGCCAAATGAAATTTAGGGGCGAGACTGTGGATCCATGATCTACGTGTTAAATCGAAGTAAACTGCATCAAAAAATTGCACACCTACCACATTTATCTAATTTTACTGGGATAATCGCTATGTTTGCACGATCCCGGCCGTGATCCAAGCGTCGTACAAAAAAAAAATTTGGTGTAAAAGTTATGAAGAATAAAATTATCTACAACTTTGGAATTTCAAATACATGTATTTTCAACAGAAATGGTCCAAAAATGACGAAAACCGTGACAATGTAAAATTTTTTAGCAGTTTTTGCTATTCTTTTTTATAATAAAAAATGCTATTTTTAAAAAATCTTCTATAACCCAAATGTGGGAAATTCTCTACATATATGTATTTAAGCATTTTTTACGAAAAATGCAAAATAAGCTTGCAAATCGCAAAAAACCCAAAAAAAACTTAAATCCAAGATGGCGGAATGTTGCCAAATGAAATTTAGGGGCAAGATCATGGATCCATGATCTACGAATGAAATAGAATTAAACTGCATCAAAAAATCGCTGTTACAAATTTTTCCTACGTAATTTATCTAATTTTACTGGGTTAATTATTTTTTAATCTCAGTAGGCTGTATTTGATTATTGAAAATATTTAGCGAATTCGAATATTTGAAATAGCATTGATGCTAAAATATACGTTCATATTTACGGAAGTATGTATGTATGTATTAACAACGTGTACGTTAATATTTTCAAATCTCCGAGGCTGCTTTGGAATATTCCAATTTTTTAGCGAATTTGAATTTTTAAAATAACATTGATGCTAAGATCTGAATTCTTATTTACGAATGTATGTATGTAAGTATTAATAACGTTTACGTTAATATTTTAAAATTTCAGTAGGCTTTGTTTCGCCAAAATGTTGTCCAGGCGTTTAGGTATTGAAAGTATTAAAGGAATCTACTATATATTTGTGGAAGTATGTATGTATGTATGTGCCAGGTTGCAGCCTAAACAGAATCGAATGAGATTTTGGCAGAGTATTGCCATGACACCTGGGCTTACAATAGGAAGAAAAAATTGGGATTCGATAAGGGGGCGTGGCACCTCCAATAGCCGTGAAATTTTTATCAGCAATAACTTCGGAACCATAAACCCCACGAACTTGCAATTCGGTATACAGGCATAGCTATGGTAGTGCTTATAGTAGGCTATAAATAAATGAGTTCGTAAAAGGGGGCGTGGCACATCCCATAGGCGTTACAATTTTTAACAGCTACAACTTCAAAACCATTAGTCATATGAACTTGAAATTTGGTATGCAGGCACAGCTACGGTAGGTGCTTATAGTAAGGTGTATATGAATGAGTTTGTAAAAGGGGGCGTGGCACATCCCATAGGCGTGGAAATTTTTAACAGCTAAAACTTCGGAACCATAAACCCGACGAGATTGAAATTTGGTATGCAGGCACAGCTATGGTAGGTGCTTATAGTAAGGTGTATATGAATGAGTTTGTAAAAGGGGGCATGGCACATCCCGTAGGTGTGGAATTTTTTATCAGCTATAACTTCGACACCATAAGTCACATGAACGTGAAATTTGTTATGCAGACATATCTATGATAGGTGCTTATATTAGGCTATAAATAAATGAGTTTGCAAAAGGGGGCGTGGCACATCCCATAGGCGTGGAAATTTTTAACAGCTATAACTTCAAAACAATAAGTCGTATGAGCTTGAAATTTGGTATACAGGCACAGCTACGGTAGGTGCTTATAGTAAGGTATATATAAATGAGTTTGTAAAAGGGGGCGTGGCACATCCCATACACTGAAAATAAAATCTGCGTAAATATAACGAAAACTTGCGTACATTTTACGAAAGTTTTCGTAAATTTGAGCCACGAAAGTTTTAGTTGATTGTACAAAACCGTTTGCGTACATACTACGAAAATATGAGACATCAGATCTTAGTACATTTTACGAACGTATTCGTACTATTTACGAACGAATTTCGTACTACTTACTAAAGAATTTCGTACTATTTCTTTATTTTTTTACGACATTTTTTTAAAATGCACAAAATAGTTCGTATATTTAACGAAATTATTTTCCTAAAATCTGCGGTCGTTTCGTAGAACTTCCGATTGCTTTCATTCACCATACTGTAAAAAACATAAGACGAATTATAACACAACACCTTTACTTTGTTTTTATTCCTAATTTTAAGGGTTCTTCTTTAACAAAATGTTTTGCAATGTTTTTATGTGGAGGTACTTAACAGATTCCCAGCTTCTTCGATGTTTGTTTTCTTTCTCGACTATAAATTAAAGGAAAATTATAAGGCGTCTGAAAAGCAAGTTTCAGTGAAAAAGCATACATGTACCTACTTAAAATTTCATTAGGTAGTTCGTCTGTTCCTGGCTTGGGCTTGTCGTTGATAGCTAACTGATGAAATTGCCAATTTATGAAGTCCCACATTGCAGAGCAAGGCTCAGCGTGGACGATGTTAAAAACAATGTATGCTTAAAAGCATTTATCCACAGCTTTATCATTTAATTTTATATTGTATTTTTATCCAGCAAAAGCTTCTTAAAACTTTTAAAATTATATTATACGTCTCACAGTAGCCAACCAGTAGTTTCGCAATGACACGCGGTACATAAAAATATGATGAAATATGAAACTGGCGGTAATTTAGTATATTGTACGAAAATATTCGTCTGTTGTACGAATTAAAGAAAAATGTTTGTGCATTCGTTCTATGCACGAAAGTATTAAGTAAATTGTACGAATACAGAATTGTAGATTTCGTAAATTTTAAAACCATACGTAAATATTACGAATGCCTTCGTACAATATACAAAATTATTCGTACAGAGATTTGTTTAGTAATTTACTAATGTGTTTCGTAAAATAAACGTAAGATTTCGTAAATTGTACTGAAAAAGGCTTTACGAAAGTCCTTTCCTTATATTTACGAATGGTTCGTAAAATGTTGTTTCGTTGTGAAAAATGTGTTCGTATTATGAACGAAAGTTTCGTACATTTTACAAAAACCAAGACTACGAAAGTTTATCGTAGCACTTTTACGAAATTTAATTTTCAGTGTAGGCGTGGAATATTTTATCAGCTCCAACTTCGGAACCATAAACCCCACGAGATTGAAATTTGGTATGCAGGCACAGCTATGGTAGGTGCTTATAGTAAGGTGTATATGAATGAGTTTGTAAAAGGGGGCATGGCACATCCCGTAGGTGTGGAATTTTTTATCAGCTATAACTTCGACACCATAAGTCACATGAACGTGAAATTTGTTATGCAGACATATCTATGATAGGTGCTTATATTAGGCTATAAATAAATGAGTTTGCAAAAGGGGGCGTGGCACATCCCATAGGCGTGGAAATTTTTAACAGCTATAACTTCAAAACAATAAGTCGTATGAGCTTGAAATTTGGTATACAGGCACAGCTACGGTAGGTGCTTATAGTAAGGTGTATATGAATGAGTTTGTAAAAGTGGGCGTGGCACACCCCATAGGCGTGGAGCTTTTTATCAGCTCTAACTTCGGGACCATAAACCCCACGAGATTGAAATTTTGTATGCAGGCACAGCTACGGTAGGTGCTTATAGTAAGGTATATATAAATGAGTTTGTAAAAGGGGGCGTGGCACATCCCATACACTGAAAATAAAATCTGCGTAAATATAACGAAAACTTGCGTACATTTTACGAAAGTTTTCGTAAATTTGAGCCACGAAAGTTTTAGTTGATTGTACAAAACCGTTTGCGTACATACTACGAAAATATGAGACATCAGATCTTAGTACATTTTACGAACGTATTCGTACTATTTACGAACGAATTTCGTACTACTTACTAAAGAATTTCGTACTATTTCTTTATTTTTTTACGACATTTTTTTAAAATGCACAAAATAGTTCGTATATTTAACGAAATTATTTTCCTAAAATCTGCGGTCGTTTCGTAGAACTTCCGATTGCTTTCATTCACCATACTGTAAAAAACATAAGACGAATTATAACACAACACCTTTACTTTGTTTTTATTCCTAATTTTAAGGGTTCTTCTTTAACAAAATGTTTTGCAATGTTTTTATGTGGAGGTACTTAACAGATTCCCAGCTTCTTCGATGTTTGTTTTCTTTCTCGACTATAAATTAAAGGAAAATTATAAGGCGTCTGAAAAGCAAGTTTCAGTGAAAAAGCATACATGTACCTACTTAAAATTTCATTAGGTAGTTCGTCTGTTCCTGGCTTGGGCTTGTCGTTGATAGCTAACTGATGAAATTGCCAATTTATGAAGTCCCACATTGCAGAGCAAGGCTCAGCGTGGACGATGTTAAAAACAATGTATGCTTAAAAGCATTTATCCACAGCTTTATCATTTAATTTTATATTGTATTTTTATCCAGCAAAAGCTTCTTAAAACTTTTAAAATTATATTATACGTCTCACAGTAGCCAACCAGTAGTTTCGCAATGACACGCGGTACATAAAAATATGATGAAATATGAAACTGGCGGTAATTTAGTATATTGTACGAAAATATTCGTCTGTTGTACGAATTAAAGAAAAATGTTTGTGCATTCGTTCTATGCACGAAAGTATTAAGTAAATTGTACGAATACAGAATTGTAGATTTCGTAAATTTTAAAACCATACGTAAATATTACGAATGCCTTCGTACAATATACAAAATTATTCGTACAGAGATTTGTTTAGTAATTTACTAATGTGTTTCGTAAAATAAACGTAAGATTTCGTAAATTGTACTGAAAAAGGCTTTACGAAAGTCCTTTCCTTATATTTACGAATGGTTCGTAAAATGTTGTTTCGTTGTGAAAAATGTGTTCGTATTATGAACGAAAGTTTCGTACATTTTACAAAAACCAAGACTACGAAAGTTTATCGTAGCACTTTTACGAAATTTAATTTTCAGTGTAGGCGTGGAATATTTTATCAGCTCCAACTTCGGAACCATAAACCCCACGAGATTGAAATTTGGTATGCAGGCACAGCTATGGTAGGTGCTTATAGTAAGGTGTATATGAATGAGTTTGTAAAAGTGGGCGTGGCACACCCCATAGGCGTGGAGCTTTTTATCAGCTCTAACTTCGGGACCATAAACCCCACGAGATTGAAATTTTGTATGCAGGCACAGCTACGGTAGGTGCTTATAGTAAGGTGTATATGAATGAGTTTGTAAAAGGGGGCGTGGCACATCCCATAGGCGTGGAGTTTTTTATCAGCCTTAACTTCGGGACCATAAACCCCACGAGATTGAAATTTTGTATGCAGGCACAGCTACGGTAGGTGCTTATAGTGAAGTGTATATGAGTGAGTTTATAAAAGGGGGCGTGGCACATCCCATATGCGTGGAAGTTTATATCAGCTATACCCTCGACACCATAAGTCACATGAACTTGAAATTTGGTATGCAGACATATCGATGGTAGGTGCTTATAGTAAGGTATATATAAATGAGTTTGTAAAAGGGGGCGTGGCACATCCCATATGCGTGGAAGTTTATATCAGCTATACCCTCGACACCATAAGTCACATGAACTTGAAATTTGGTATGCAGNTAGCCAACCAGTAGTTTCGCAATGACACGCGGTACATAAAAATATGATGAAATATGAAACTGGCGGTAATTTAGTATATTGTACGAAAATATTCGTCTGTTGTACGAATTAAAGAAAAATGTTTGTGCATTCGTTCTATGCACGAAAGTATTAAGTAAATTGTACGAATACAGAATTGTAGATTTCGTAAATTTTAAAACCATACGTAAATATTACGAATGCCTTCGTACAATATACAAAATTATTCGTACAGAGATTTGTTTAGTAATTTACTAATGTGTTTCGTAAAATAAACGTAAGATTTCGTAAATTGTACTGAAAAAGGCTTTACGAAAGTCCTTTCCTTATATTTACGAATGGTTCGTAAAATGTTGTTTCGTTGTGAAAAATGTGTTCGTATTATGAACGAAAGTTTCGTACATTTTACAAAAACCAAGACTACGAAAGTTTATCGTAGCACTTTTACGAAATTTAATTTTCAGTGTAGGCGTGGAATATTTTATCAGCTCCAACTTCGGAACCATAAACCCCACGAGATTGAAATTTGGTATGCAGGCACAGCTATGGTAGGTGCTTATAGTAAGGTGTATATGAATGAGTTTGTAAAAGTGGGCGTGGCACACCCCATAGGCGTGGAGCTTTTTATCAGCTCTAACTTCGGGACCATAAACCCCACGAGATTGAAATTTTGTATGCAGGCACAGCTACGGTAGGTGCTTATAGTAAGGTGTATATGAATGAGTTTGTAAAAGGGGGCGTGGCACATCCCATAGGCGTGGAGTTTTTTATCAGCCTTAACTTCGGGACCATAAACCCCACGAGATTGAAATTTTGTATGCAGGCACAGCTACGGTAGGTGCTTATAGTGAAGTGTATATGAGTGAGTTTATAAAAGGGGGCGTGGCACATCCCATATGCGTGGAAGTTTATATCAGCTATACCCTCGACACCATAAGTCACATGAACTTGAAATTTGGTATGCAGACATATCGATGGTAGGTGCTTATAGTAAGGTATATATAAATGAGTTTGTAAAAGGGGGCGTGGCTCATCACATAGGCGTGACATTTTTATATCAGCTAAAAATTCGAAATCATAAGCCACATGAACTTTAAATTTGGTATGCAGGCATAGCTATGGTAGGTGCTTATAATGAGCTGTATATAAATGAGTCTTTAAAAGGGGGTGTTGCACATCCCATGGGCGTGGGAATTTTCATCAGCTGTAACTTCGGAACAGGGTTGTTGCGAATATTCGCATTCGCATTCCCAACCGCGGAGCTTCCGCATTAATTTTAATATTCGCATTCGCTTTCGCATTCGCAATAATCAATGCGGATCTTTTGCGAATGCGAATATTGAAGGGACCGAAAATAACAGTTATTTTCTTTACGAGCTAAACTTGGCCAAATATTTTTTATTCCCAACTAAAATATATAAATAGAGGTGGTAACCTTCGATCGTTATTTCTGTTTAAAAGCTATTTCAGTCCTTTTTCACATGATACCAAATTTGTTTAATTTTGATAAGCTGTTGTATTATTAACTTTCGGAATAAAAAATATTAGGCCAAGTTTAACTCGTAAAGAAAATAACTGTTATTTTCGGTCCCTGGAATATTATGCAAGTGCAATGATAAAACGTATATCTGGCCAGTCACAGAAGAAAGCATCAAAAATGAATTACAAAAACTAAAATCGAAAAACGCTGTTGATGTTCTGGTACTTCACATTCAAAAACATCCAAAAGAATGAGAAGAAGAANACGAAAGTCCTTTCCTTATATTTACGAATGGTTCGTAAAATGTTGTTTCGTTGTGAAAAATGTGTTCGTATTATGAACGAAAGTTTCGTACATTTTACAAAAACCAAGACTACGAAAGTTTATCGTAGCACTTTTACGAAATTTAATTTTCAGTGTAGGCGTGGAATATTTTATCAGCTCCAACTTCGGAACCATAAACCCCACGAGATTGAAATTTGGTATGCAGGCACAGCTATGGTAGGTGCTTATAGTAAGGTGTATATGAATGAGTTTGTAAAAGTGGGCGTGGCACACCCCATAGGCGTGGAGCTTTTTATCAGCTCTAACTTCGGGACCATAAACCCCACGAGATTGAAATTTTGTATGCAGGCACAGCTACGGTAGGTGCTTATAGTAAGGTGTATATGAATGAGTTTGTAAAAGGGGGCGTGGCACATCCCATAGGCGTGGAGTTTTTTATCAGCCTTAACTTCGGGACCATAAACCCCACGAGATTGAAATTTTGTATGCAGGCACAGCTACGGTAGGTGCTTATAGTGAAGTGTATATGAGTGAGTTTATAAAAGGGGGCGTGGCACATCCCATATGCGTGGAAGTTTATATCAGCTATACCCTCGACACCATAAGTCACATGAACTTGAAATTTGGTATGCAGACATATCGATGGTAGGTGCTTATAGTAAGGTATATATAAATGAGTTTGTAAAAGGGGGCGTGGCTCATCACATAGGCGTGACATTTTTATATCAGCTAAAAATTCGAAATCATAAGCCACATGAACTTTAAATTTGGTATGCAGGCATAGCTATGGTAGGTGCTTATAATGAGCTGTATATAAATGAGTCTTTAAAAGGGGGTGTTGCACATCCCATGGGCGTGGGAATTTTCATCAGCTGTAACTTCGGAACAGGGTTGTTGCGAATATTCGCATTCGCATTCCCAACCGCGGAGCTTCCGCATTAATTTTAATATTCGCATTCGCTTTCGCATTCGCAATAATCAATGCGGATCTTTTGCGAATGCGAATATTGAAGGGACCGAAAATAACAGTTATTTTCTTTACGAGCTAAACTTGGCCAAATATTTTTTATTCCCAACTAAAATATATAAATAGAGGTGGTAACCTTCGATCGTTATTTCTGTTTAAAAGCTATTTCAGTCCTTTTTCACATGATACCAAATTTGTTTAATTTTGATAAGCTGTTGTATTATTAACTTTCGGAATAAAAAATATTAGGCCAAGTTTAACTCGTAAAGAAAATAACTGTTATTTTCGGTCCCTGGAATATTATGCAAGTGCAATGATAAAACGTATATCTGGCCAGTCACAGAAGAAAGCATCAAAAATGAATTACAAAAACTAAAATCGAAAAACGCTGTTGATGTTCTGGTACTTCACATTCAAAAACATCCAAAAGAATGAGAAGAAGAAGAAGAATTCTTTGGTTGGTGTTTAAACAACGATCTTGCCATGATACTAGATTGTGAAGATGAAAGTCAGGAGGATACATCCGACATTTGCAGACCGATGCAATTCCCAAAAAAGAATTATTGCACCGCAATAAAAAAAAATAAATATAACTGAAAGTCCTCTCGACTAGAGCAGCGTCAATCGAAAAGAATTTACAATTTTGTCAAGTTTGAAGTTTTTCAAGTTTTTCGCAGCGAGCGAGTAGTTATGTAGTGGCGCAGGTTTGATTTACGACCACTTAAAAACTTTTTATTGAATACAATGTTCAAATTTTTAAATTCAAGTACTAAAAAATCTTATTAAAAATTACTTACCTTTCCATTTTTTATTTAACTAAATCACCTAATTTACTCCTAAATTATTTCCTAACAAGTAAAAAAGTTTAAGTTCGGGCGTTAGTTTTTTCACCTTTCCGAAAACTACAGCTACATGGTAAGCAGTGGTGGTTTTACATCTATTTCAAACATCTTCGATGGAACGTTCATTTAGACACAATGAGATTAACTTATGGAGATATATGTGGGCGGCATCGCGCCCATTTTCCAAAATTCCATAATAATGTTACTTCTTTTCCAGGGATTGTTGTTAGTATCAATTTTGGGTAAAATTAGCGTTATAAAAAGGTGGTCGTAATTTTAGTCAGATTTCAATAACTTTCAACATTTTGCCTTTATGGGGCAACCACAATAATCATACTGAGTTTGGCACACATTGATCGAACGGTTACCGAGATACACATATGTGGTCGAAAGTGGGCGGGGTCACGCCCATTTTCCAACATTTTATTATAAGCGTACTTTTTGCTATAGAATTATTGCAAACACCAGTTTTGAATAAATTAGCTTCAGTATTTACTGATTTATCGAAGCTTTCGTATTTCTCTAAATTACCATTATGTGGGATGTGGGCGTGGTTATTATCCGATTTTTTAAATTTTCAGCCGTTTGGTATGCTGTACCAAGGCCAAGTTTGGGAGAAATTGGTGGAGCAGTCCCCAAGTAATCATAAGTGGGCGTGCCTACGCCCATTTTTCAAAAATTTGCAATATTCTTATTTTTCGCGTAAAAATTATTGTACATATCAATTTTGAGTGAGTAAGCTTCAGTAGTTACTAAAAGATCTCAGTTTTCGTATTTCTGAAAACTACCGTTATATGGGAGGTACGCGTGGTTATCATCCGATTTTGCCCATTTTCAACACCATCAAAAGAAGTACACATACCAAGTTTCGTTAAGATATCTCAATTTGTACTCGAGTTATCGTGTGCACAGACGGTTACTCTTTTCATTCTGATCATTTATGTATACATTTGTATATATCTATCTCGATTCGTTTTGCCTGTTACAAACAACGGTTATGTGAACAATGTTATAACACCCTTGCTTACAAGTGCGCTCGGGTATAAAAATACTTGACATCCGCATTCGCATCCGCATCCGCGGATGTTAGCGTTTAAACATCCGCATCCGCATTCGCATCCGCGGATGTCTAAAATTTCACATTCGCAACATCCCTGCTTCGGAACCATAAGCCCCACGAGATAGAAATTTGGTATGCAGGTATTAATTAATTACCATAGAACAAACCCTGGGTCAGGTATATGAACTTCATTAGTATTAAATGATAAACAGAGGTGGTAACCTTCGTTCGTCATTTCTGTTTAAAAGCTATTTCAGTCCTCTTTCACATGATATCAAATTTGTTTAATTTTGATAAGCTGTTTGTTTATTATCCAAAAACNTTTACATCTATTTCAAACATCTTCGATGGAACGTTCATTTAGACACAATGAGATTAACTTATGGAGATATATGTGGGCGGCATCGCGCCCATTTTCCAAAATTCCATAATAATGTTACTTCTTTTCCAGGGATTGTTGTTAGTATCAATTTTGGGTAAAATTAGCGTTATAAAAAGGTGGTCGTAATTTTAGTCAGATTTCAATAACTTTCAACATTTTGCCTTTATGGGGCAACCACAATAATCATACTGAGTTTGGCACACATTGATCGAACGGTTACCGAGATACACATATGTGGTCGAAAGTGGGCGGGGTCACGCCCATTTTCCAACATTTTATTATAAGCGTACTTTTTGCTATAGAATTATTGCAAACACCAGTTTTGAATAAATTAGCTTCAGTATTTACTGATTTATCGAAGCTTTCGTATTTCTCTAAATTACCATTATGTGGGATGTGGGCGTGGTTATTATCCGATTTTTTAAATTTTCAGCCGTTTGGTATGCTGTACCAAGGCCAAGTTTGGGAGAAATTGGTGGAGCAGTCCCCAAGTAATCATAAGTGGGCGTGCCTACGCCCATTTTTCAAAAATTTGCAATATTCTTATTTTTCGCGTAAAAATTATTGTACATATCAATTTTGAGTGAGTAAGCTTCAGTAGTTACTAAAAGATCTCAGTTTTCGTATTTCTGAAAACTACCGTTATATGGGAGGTACGCGTGGTTATCATCCGATTTTGCCCATTTTCAACACCATCAAAAGAAGTACACATACCAAGTTTCGTTAAGATATCTCAATTTGTACTCGAGTTATCGTGTGCACAGACGGTTACTCTTTTCATTCTGATCATTTATGTATACATTTGTATATATCTATCTCGATTCGTTTTGCCTGTTACAAACAACGGTTATGTGAACAATGTTATAACACCCTTGCTTACAAGTGCGCTCGGGTATAAAAATACTTGACATCCGCATTCGCATCCGCATCCGCGGATGTTAGCGTTTAAACATCCGCATCCGCATTCGCATCCGCGGATGTCTAAAATTTCACATTCGCAACATCCCTGCTTCGGAACCATAAGCCCCACGAGATAGAAATTTGGTATGCAGGTATTAATTAATTACCATAGAACAAACCCTGGGTCAGGTATATGAACTTCATTAGTATTAAATGATAAACAGAGGTGGTAACCTTCGTTCGTCATTTCTGTTTAAAAGCTATTTCAGTCCTCTTTCACATGATATCAAATTTGTTTAATTTTGATAAGCTGTTTGTTTATTATCCAAAAACAACTTTTATTTCGGAATAAAAAATATTAGGCCAAGTTTAACTGGTAAAAAATAACTGTTATTTTCGTTCCCTGGAATATTGTGCAATTGCACTGATAAAGCGTATATCTGACCAGTCACAGAAGAAAGGATTAAACATGAATTACAAAAACTAAAATCGAAAAACGCTGTTGACGTTACAGGCTCTCCAAATTCAGAAACAATCAAAAGAATGAGAATGAAGAATTCTTTGGAAAACAACGATCTTGCCATGATACTAGATTGTGAAGATGAAAGTCAGGAGGATACATCCGACATTTGCAGCCCGATGCAATTCTCAAAAAAGAATTATCGCATCCGCAATTAAAAAAAAAAAACAATAAATATAACTGAAAGTCCTCTCGACTGGTGCAGCGTCAATCGAAATGAATTTACCATTTTGTCAAGTTTCAAGTTTTTCAAGTTTGTCGCCTCGCGCGAGCAGTTATTTAGTGGCCCTGATTTACGACCCTTTGAAAACCTTTTAGTAGATACACTGTTCCAATTTTTAAATTCAAGTACTAAAAAAAACATTATTAAAATTTACTAACCTTTATATTTTTTATTTTACTAAATCACCTAATTTACACACCTAAATTATTTCTTAACAAGTAAAAAGTCTAAGTTCGGGCGGAGCCGAACATTAAATACCCGGCGCAAGTATTCAATATAGTTTTTCACCTTTCCGAAAACTACCGCTATATTGGAAGCAGGGGTGGGGTCACCCCTATTTCAAACATCCTCGATAGAACGTTCAGTTAGATATAATGAGATAAACTTATATAGATGTATGTGAGCCGCATCACGCCCATTTTCCAAAATTCAATAAGAATGTTACTCATTTTCGAGGGATTGTTTGGGTAAAGTTAGCGTCCTTAAATTTCGAAATATCGAAGTTTCAAGCATTTCTGAAATTTACCGTTATGAAAAAATGGGCGTAATTTTAGTCCGACTTCGATAACTTTCAACGTTTTGCCTTTATGTGGCAACCACAACAATCATACCGACTTTGGTACACATTGATCGAACGGTTACCGAGTTACACATATGTGATCTCTAGCAGACCCGGCGAACTTCGTCCCGCCCAAAATTTTTATATATTTTATTGAAACTCTTTGGTCCAAAATTTTTACCAACAATTCACGTTTACGATTTCCATTGGCACATTTGTCTGCTAAGATTAAGGTTTGGTGGTTATTTGCCGCTTTAAATAACCTAAGGAAAGTGTTAAACTATGTTCACATTACCAACATAAACTACTTAGTTTCGTTTAAAATACCTCACTAAATTAAGTGCGTTCATATACGCGTTTCTTTATTTGTCTTGACAGCTTCGTAGCAACCCTGTGTTATTGTTTATTTAACGAAAAGAGATCGCGAATGTGAGTAATTGCGTATATTTTTATATTCTGAGTTGTATGTGGTAATTTTTTAGATTTTAGATGAGTGATCAAAAGAGAAAGCTTCTGGAAATATTTTACAAACTACCACGCGCGATTATTAAAAACAAAAACGTCCAAACACAATGACATATCAGTTGTGGGACAATACTTTTTTCGATTATTATCGATAAAATTAGAGCCGACACTGATTTGTTCGTGCTTTGGTTCTTGGTTTAAGATAAACTACGTACTTTCATCTTAATTTACTGAGAGACTTTACAAGGCGAAATTACTTAGTTTGTAATTAATTTATGCGTAAATTAAGATTGACCTCTAATTTACGCCAATGGGAACATAGTTTTATATCCGTTCTTGAAATTCACTAGTTGTGATTTTTATACTGCATATCTCTGAAAGTATTCATGGTACAGTACTGGAACTTCGTATGGAGATATGTATATAGTTGAAATCAAGCCCATACTCAGGGAGAAAATTTGGGCTATTTGAAAAGGGGTGTGAGGCCTACAAACCTACCGACCTTTAGCTATCTTTGAAGGATTTTTTTTATTCTTCTGTAGGTGTGTTTTAGAGTGAAATCCTCCTAAATGGTTGTACGGATTTTAGCGAAACTTTTTGTGTATTTGAGTGGGTCTCTGGATGGTTTAGTTTCACAATTTAATCCGACAGTTGGCGCCGTAGTTGAGCTATTACTAAAAATCTTATTTATGATCCGATTTGGCTAATGTTTTAAATATGTATGCAATACTATTGCAAAAACGTGCTGCCAAGTGATGCTGAAGTCGAGCTATTACTAAAAATAGCCAAGTGAGAAAATGGGCCGTGAAGGTCAGATTAAATCGACCTGTTGCACCATTGAGTATATCGAACGCTCCTGCGTTGCAATTGGCCCAATGGATGTGATTTTCCAATATTATTGTGCGTTCAAACTTTTAAGGTATTTCGTCTGAAATAAGTATATGTATATTGCATTTCTATAGAACGATGATTCACCCACCCATTTTGAAATTGCCACCTACTATACTGTAAAGCTTCTAGGACATTCACTATAGAACCGGGTCATTGTTGCCGCCAGGGAGTGAAGAGGAAAAAATTTATTTCGCTTGCGAATAACCGTGCTATGAAATGCCG
>NW_016157839.1:116461-146925 GCF_001687245.7 Rhagoletis zephyria | reverse complement strand
CCGAAAGCTATTTGTATACAAAATTTCATGAAAATCGGACCAGCCGTTCGCGAGATTACCTGTTACAAAAAAAGGGACTTCTCTTTATATAATTATTAGTATTAGTATTAGTATAGATAAGTGTATTCCTTTGCTAAAGAAGTATTGCAAACATCAATCTTGAATAAATTAGCTCCAGTATTTACTGATTCATCGAAGCTTTCGTATTTCTATAAATTACCGTTATATGGGATGTGGGCATGGTTATTATCCGATTTTTTAAATTTTCAGCCGTTTGGTATGTTTTGTGAAGGCCAACAACTGTGTCAAGTTTGGGAGAAATTGGCGGAGCAGTTCCCAAGGTATACACATGTAATCATAAGTGGGCGTGGCTACGCCCATTTTCCAAAAATGTATAATATTCTTATTTTTCGCCTAAAAATGACTGTAAATATCAATTTTGAGTGAATAAGCTTCAGTAGTTACTAAAATATCGCAGTTTTCGTATTTCCCAAAACTACCGTTGCATGGGAGGTAGGCGTGGTTATCGTCCGATTTTGCCTATTTTCAATACCATCCGTTCTATGCTCAGACGGACGGACGGACGGACGGACAGACAGTCACCGCTTAATCGTTTCATTCTTATCATTTATGTATGCATTTGTATTTCGATTCGTTTTGCCCGTTACAAACAACCGTTATGTGAACAAAGTTATAATACCCTTGTGCACAAGTGAGCTCGGGTATAAAAAGACTTGACATCCGCATTCGCATCCGCATCCGCGGATGTTAGCGTTTAAACATCCGCATCCGCATTTGCATCCGCGGATGTCTTAAATTCCACATTCGCAACATCCCTGGTATAAAACCGTATGCATGGCCGGAGTTTGCATAATCGGAAGTAATAATCAATTATACTGCATCTCCTCTTAGGGCCGGTTACTCAATGTCTGGTTAACACTAATCTGCGGTTAAACATCGTTATCGACGTCTTCGACTCCTTGCATACAACAGGGAGTCGGTAACGTCGATAACGATGTTTAACCGCAGATTAGTGTTAACCAGACATTGAGTAACCGGCCCTTACTCTGCATATGTATGTATGCATATATGTATGCAACCATTTGCAATAGCACAGGCCGCTTCTAATGAAATTTAAAATTTACTGCTGCAATACACATGCTAAGCCCTTCGAAATTTTCTACTGGGCTATGCATTACAGCCTCACGTCAAAACATCACATAAAAAAAAATTAGAAGAGACGAATTCGAAACCATGGCAAGAATATTCAGAACCAGCAATGCGTAGGGGGGAAGAGGATAAAAAAAGGCCTCATATGTAGTGTATTTAGCATTAGCCAAGCATTGTTGACCTTTTATTGATTGCGATTCTATTAAATATCTTATGCAATTATACGAACAAATCATTTTACCTTGCGAAAGTATTTTTTTCAGTGCGCTGCTAGTGCACGCACACTAAGGCAAAAATGTTGCGCTTTTATTGGTAGAGCAGCCGACGTTGTGCACGTTGTAATAAAATGAGAAATTAAAAAATTTAAAAGTAAAAATTTTAATAACTGTCAACTTCCTACCAATATTACAACAAACAAACGCATTCGTCTCATTCTCTTGTGGTTTAATTTTACGAAGGTTTCATTTCTACCGGTTGTGAACTGCACACGTATGTTTTTTTTTGTTGAAGGTGTCGCTCATTTTCTCCATATAAAATAATGCTCGATAATTTTTTTCCTCAGACTTGCACTTTATTGCATGATAAAAACATTACAAGGTAAAATCATTGAGAGGCAGTCTGACGTTTGCCAGCAATATAATTTTAAAATTCGAACTCAAGCTCTCACACACATTCTCACTTTTAATCTCAAACAACAACAATTGTGAACAATTTCATTTTTTTATTTTCAATTTTTATGATTTTAAAATGTTTGCAAACGTCAGAAAAAAAATATGGCCGACGAATTGAGAGAATGATTTTACCTTCTAATATTTTTATCATGCTTTATTGTACAAAAATTGAAAGGGCCAAAAAATTACATTCTCAACTTTTTTCTAAAGAGTGTAAGTAAAAAGTTCAATATTTTAATGAAAATTTGCAACATTTTATTTAATTTACACAAGGTGTGGAACTATGATTTTTAGAGTTTTTGTTGTAGAATTAACCTAATTTTTATAAAAAATTTCCGAAACATTAAATGCTTAAAAAGCAGATGCCCATTTTGCCAAAAAACTCTCTGTACCTAAACTTTAATGATTGACTGTACATACATATGAGTCTATATACATAAGTATGTATGTACGTGCAACGATATTTTTAATTTTGTCAAAAGCAGGAGTTCGAGGGGCTATGATGGTTTGTTCTAAGTTTAGAATCTTATGAAAATATTGCGACTGCGCAAGAATCGTATAGATCGAATCACACCATGAAAATGCTTCTCACATATGTATGTAAACCAAACCTGGTGCAGTCCAACGAATGCGTGTGAGCGAGAGCAGATCTGTGCCTCTGGTTAAACTCTATGTGTTATTTTAAAATCAGTCTCTATGTAGATCTCTTCAATTATCTACATGTAATGTTTTCGAAAATATATTTAGAAGTACAAGAAGTACAGTCTATGGCTCGAAGCTAATTTGAGAAAATGAATCCTTCAGTACATCACCGATTCTTCTGACGATCACTACGCGTTGCTTTTAAAAATATAAGTAACATTCATATGCACATGCATACAATGTACACATGTGTTCCAAAGTGAGTTCATTACATTTACGGATAAACAAAAAATGTTTAAAGGTAAAAATAAAAATAAAACATATGTACATATGTACATAGATACATCGAAAATAATGCTAGTCGGAAATAAATTCTAAAGATGTTGAGGAAACCTCACGAAAATATGTATATACATACATACATATAATAAATTAAATCAATTATAACAGAAATATAACTATATCCTATGGCGTAGATGCACTTGTAAAATGAGGGCGAAATGAAAATTTTTGAAAACTATAAATAAGTGCACGTTAGGTATTGCATAATAGTTTCTATAAAGGGAAGCAACATTTCTCGAAATGTTGAACGTTTTGTTTAGAGCTTTTGTAACATAAGCTTTAGCAATACATATATGTACATTAGAGTGGTCCAAAAATGCATGTAAAAAAGTAAAGTCGGAATTTTAATGACGCCACCCCCTAGGATTGTTCTATACCGAAAAATATATACCCCTATTTTTTATTTTGAAATGAAAAAAATATTTAGCGAGTGCTGAAAGCGCGTTTCGTAGAAATGGTGTGAAATTCTTGAAAATCAATATTTTTCCAATAATAATATCCAATTGTTTCTTTAACCAGTTTTTTATGATAACTATATTTTATAGGTCCGGCAAAACCCGCTGAGAATGCAATGGGGGGACCAATAAAAAATCTTTAGCATTATAAAATTGTTAAACAAAAAATTGCATATTGATATTGGGAGTCTCCTGAAGAGAGAGTTTTCCGATCGAAAAAATATTGATTTTCAAGAATTTTATATCATTTCTACGAAAAGTGGTTTTTCCACATATAAAATGCATGGAAAACTTTGAGCGCTTTGAGCACTCGCTAAGTATTTTTTGAGTTCAAAATAAAAAAATTGGGGTATATTTTTCGCTACAGAACAATACTATGGGGTGGCGGCTTTATGATTTCGACTTTACTGTTTTTGGACCACTTTAATGTAAATACATATGTACATATGTCCAAGAAGGAGTTTTCCTCGACCTGTAAATTAAATTTTAGGCAAAACTTAAATTTAAAACTGCATTTACTATTATTCAAACCATTTATTTTATCCAGAGAAGTTCACATTTAACGGATTTTATTCAGGAAAAACTGAGTTTCGCAAATTATAAAGTGTAAAGATAGCTAAATCTGTTTGAATTTCTGTGATTTAAAATTTAAATTAAATAAGTTTAAAAAGCCAGGAATTTATAGTTTTCGAAAAAATATTCATTTATTCATGTGTAGATATGCACTTTCGATATTTAAACAGACTCGTAACTTTTATAAAAGTATACTAGTCAAAAGTAGGTAGTTATTTGTGACACGAAAGAACTTTCTTTAAAATATATAAAAATCCAAATTTCGATATCAAGATTATGGGTGGAATCTGATCGTTTGTTTTTGAATCTTGGTATAATAAAGTGCAAGTTAAAGTTGCCAAAAAACCACGTTGATTTTGGAATTTTTTTGGCCTATTGTGTCAGGTAATTTCTGTGCCGGATACAGATTTTTTCAGATAACCGGATTCCAAATACGATGTAAGGAATAAGGGCCGGATTCGGATATCCGTTAGACCGCTGCCCTTTATAAATTTCACAATATTGTTGTATGACGTTTTACGTGACGTAATTAATAATACAAAAAATGTTCTCCTCAAATCCAGCTCTAATCCTCTATTAAAAATATAACTATTCCATCTGCAACCCTGATTTATCGACCTTTTTGGTAAATAGAGGAGAAGCGTCAAGGACAAAAGATAACAAGTAAAGAAGTACTATAACCCTGGGATTCAGTAATTCAGACTCATCTCAAGTCACTAAATTTGGGATTAGCAATTAGTGACTATTTTTGTGACTTGAGATGATTTAGGTATTCAGTAGGAGAGAGTCACAAAAAGTTCACCAAAAATTTGTGGTGAAAACAAACAACTGATAGCCTTTATGTATGCATTTTGCCCGCGAAACTCAAAGAGTCGCAATGGCCGAGTGGTCAGAGCATTAGGCTGCCGGTCGAGAGGGTCCGGGATCGACTCCTCCTCCGGCGTAGATGATTTTTAATTCAGTATTTTTTTTCTTTTTTTTATTAGTTTTAGTTTTGTTAAATAATCTTTAGATTTCAATGCTTTAAAAACGAAAAATAAAACAGAATTCAATTTAAGTTAAGAGTTATTAAAATTAATATTTGTAGTTCGACGAATAAAAAAATCCAAGAAATTCTCAATAAGAATTTATTGGACCAAATTTGCTTAAGCACACAAAAATTTCGGTTTTAATTTTAAACTTTTGGACTACATATATGACCAAACTAAATTTAGTTTCAAATTCAAACCTTCCAAGTTAAAAAAAAAATAGAGCACATATGTTGGGTTTAGAATTTAAACAGATCGATTTCTATTCGGTTCTATTTCAGTTTAGATTTTAAACAAAATTTTCTATATATGAAACCTAGAAACTAGAATTAAAACATTTTGGTGGATTTTAAACCACTCGACTGCGGGGACTAAAATTTAAACCAGATTATATTAAAAATTGCTTAAAACTATTGACTGGTTTAAAAAGTAGACTATAAAAGATTAAAAAAGGCAGCAGTCCTAGTTCGGTTTAAAAATTAAACCCAAATTTTTGACCGTGCAGTGCGGAGTTCTTAAAAAATTTGCTAGGCTTTCTACAATAGTTTTCTAAGTGTTTTCTTTTGTGAAGAGCATAGGGTCCCTTGTTTTCAAAAGAAGTATATGCCCGCTCCATTATTTCGTAAGATGTCAAAACTCCTTGGACACTACTATTTACATCCACGAAATAATAGCAATTTATTTCTGGGCCGTTTTCTTAAAAGGTCCATACTAAGCTTTATACATTGAAGTAAGCAAGATAAGCATGGTCGTTAAAACTAAGCTTAGAAACCATAAATATGCAAAATAAGCGATTCGAAGCAAAAGCATAAAATGTTCGGCCCTGCTTATAGCTATAATAATAATAATAGATTGGCGCTTACACATATGTTAGTGTTTGGCCGAGCTTCTCCTCCGAATTGTGGCGTGCGCCTTGATGTTGTCACACAAAGCGGAGGGACCAACAGTTTTACGCCGACTCCGAACGGCGATTGTACTTTTATGAGAAGCTGTTTTTTCATGGCAGAAATACCATCGGAGGTTTGCCTGCCGAGGGACGACCGCTGTTAAGAAAAAACCTTTTTCTATATTTTTTTGGATGTTGATTTGACCAGGGCTTGAACCCAGGTGCTGATGTGTGAAAGCGCGCACTGCTTACCACTACACCACAGCGGCCGACGCTTATAACTATATCTTTATAAAAACTTAGCGAAAATAAATTATAATAAACAAGTAAGAAAGTCTAAGTTCGGGCGGAGCCGAACATTAAATACCCGGCGCAAGTATTGAATATATGTTTTTCACCTTTCCGAAAACTGAAGCTTCATGGTAAGCAAGGGTGGTTTACCCCTATTTTAAACAACTTCGATTAACGTTCCGTTAGACCTAATGAAATAAACTTATATAGTCATATGTGGGCGGTATCATGCCCATTTTCCAAAACTCCAAATACCGTTATTTATTTCCAAGGGATTGTTGTTAGTATCAATTTTGAGTAAATTAGTGTCCTTAAACTTGGAAATATCGAAACTTCAAGTATTTTCGAAATTTACCGTTAGGTATATGAAAAGTGGTGGTAATTTTAGTCCGATTTCAATAATTTGCAACCTTTTAGTTATTGAAGATTTCGTATTTCTCGAAATTACCGTTATTTGGGATGTGGGAGTGGTCATTGTCCGATTTTAAAAATTTTCAGCCATTTCGTATGTTGTACTAAGGCCAAAAATTGTATTAAGTTTGGGAGAAATTGGTCGAGCGGTTACGAAGATATACACATTACATAAAAACACTCTTTTAGGAAATTCATAAGCGCTACATCAGAATATTGTTATTTAAGACACGTATTGTTATTTTTTTTTTTTTAAGTTTTTTTAGTGGTCGCGCTGGTCTGTTTTTTATAAAAACGCTGATGTTCTCAGTTTTTTTAATTTTCTTGACATGTAATACATAAAATGCACATACGAAATTTTTCATTATAGCTAGGTAGTTTATTAAATTCTAATGCAAAACATTTTAGTTTTAAATATTTTTCATACTTAATTGACTGAAAATAAATTAAGGGTTGGGACAATATTCTAAAATGTTTCATTTTTGTTTTGAAAATACGCATTTTTGCCGCTATTTCTTTAATGTCGTTTGTTCTCCTCAGTAAAAAAAAATTTATATAATATATTATAACGATCGTTTTTGTTTTCCAAAGGTTTCATTTTAAAGTCGTAAATACAAATACTGCATTTTTTATTTTGTATGAAGAAAAATTATATTAAAAATTTTTATTTCACAATTTCTTCTAAAAACTTACGTTTTACCTGCGTTTATATTTTTATAATTATAATTTTGTATGGCTAATCTCCTTCCCAAATTTCGATTTTTTTTTTCTCAGAATTGCTAGAATTTATGTGAAAATGCAGTTGAATGGGCTACAATTTTACTGCAAGTTTCAATTGGCTAAAAATTACCGTTGATTTTTTTGAATTGTTTTGTCGCATTTGTTTCCATCTAACGAATAAACACAATTTATTTTTAAATGGAAGCAAACCACAATACCTTCGGACAAAATTGTAAAATATCATCGGTAATTTTTAGCCGTTTGAAAAGAAATCCAACCCTTTTGAGAAGTAAGTTTGGAATTTGGATGAAAATTTGTTGAATTTTTTTTTATAAATAAATAAACATAATTGGAAAACAATATCACTTTGAAATGGAGTGCTATTGATATGAAATACTGTAAGTATACAAGTTCTTAAATGAAATTAATTGTTGCTAATTGTGTGTACATTAGGACGGTCCGAAAATGCATGTGGAAAAAGTGAATTCCGAATTTTAATGCTCTTGTTCTATATCGTCTTTTTATTTCGAGATAACAAAATATTTGGAGGTCGCACGAAAAAGCCTGTTGCTAATACTAAAAATTTAGATGAGCTTTTGTTTTTATACAAAAAAAAATAGTACATATTTAAAACTCGTTTGATAAGAGAAAAGCCAAAAAAGAAATATTTGGAAACCGATAGAAAATATTGACACTTAGTAGTTTTGTTTACATACATCTCTGTACATAAAATACCTTCCACTTTTTCTACTTCCCAGAAAATATATTAAAAACATCTTTAATGTAAAATATTGATTCGCTTAAGTAAATATACATATGGACATAAACACAAAATTAAAAATATGTACATATGTATACATAAAAGTTGGCTTTTTATTTCCGGGCTGGGGCGTGTCCCGTCGTGCCGGGCCGGGCCGGACCGGGCTCCACTAAAATTCTTAACGTGCGGGCGTGTGCGTGTTTTTGAAAGTTGATTTTGCACTCGTGCCGGGCCGGGCCTGAAAATTTAGGCCCGTGCCCATCTCAAGTTCAAAGTTGTCTATGTATTTTATATGGGCAAAAATCAATGTTTCGTAGAAATGGTATATAATTCTTGAAACCAATATTTTTCGATCGGGAAAACTCTGTTTCTCTTCAGGAGACTTCCAATAATAATACCGAATTGTTTATTTTACCATTTTCTAATACCAACGATTTTTCATGGGTCCCCATTGCATTTTTTGCGTTTTTGGGGACCTATAAAAAATAGTTGATATTAAAAAATGGTTAAATAAATATTGGGTGTTATTATAAGAAATATCCTGAAGAGAAACAGAGTTTTTATATAGAAAAATATTGATTTTCAAGAATTTTGTAACATTTCTACGAATTTTTTCCCCCATATGGAAAATTTTGCGCGATTTAGGCGACCCCTAAATATTTTTAAATTTCAAAAGAAACACGCCTAAGTTTTTTCAAATGAACTCTATGAAGGGAAACCAATTAATGTATTGCACTCAAATATTGTGTTTGAAAAGTTATTATACATTATATGTAGTATGCATTGGATTTTGACCCCTTACGATGAAACGATTGCGTGCAATTTAGGATTTGAGTTTTCAACTGATATGAAACGTAAGTTTTATGTCAAGTTCTATATTCGCACATAAAAAGATTTTTTGCCAAAAATTTCTTTTGATGTGTGTACATCTTTGGTTTCGGTAGGGGTGAAATTTGCGAAACTGTAACGCATAGCCCAGCAGAAAATTTCGAAGGGCCGGCATGTCTATTGCAAATGGTTGCATACATTTAGGCATATGCAGAGTAAGAGGAAAAGCGGTGCTAATGAATATTACTTCCGATTATGCAAACTCTGCGCATGCATTAGGCTATGTACCTACAGTGAAACCCGCTTAAGTACCTAACCCGCTTAAGTACCCAACATTTTTAGGCGACGTGAATATTTTGATGTAATCTAAAGAAAATCCCTCTCTTAAGTACCTCCCCGCTTATTTACCCAAACCTAAGTACCTAAATTTTTCGTACCCCATTTACCATTTTACTTATAATTTTTCCTCTTTTAAGTGCTCTCGCAACACGTTCGGCAAAAAAATTTTAGCCACTTGAAACTTGCACATTATTACACTAAACTTAAATGGGCTATAAACACTTCTGAGAAAAAAAATTTGATATTTTGAAGAAAATTTTATGCAATTTTTTCAGTGTTCTAAAAAATTGTAAGCTTAGGTTTATATGGTACTTGTTAGCGAATGAACTGTGTTTTAATTGAAAAATCTTAAAACTTAATAAATAAGCATAGGTGGCAAACAACATCATTTTGAATTTGGTCCGAAATGATAGATATGTCCAACACTGTATTGTATGTTTAAATATGTATAATCAATGACTTTAAAGAATTGAATTCTTGTAAAAATTACATAACATTGCTTTATCGGCTTTTTAAAAAGTTTTTATTTGTGTGCTTAAATAATGGTACGATCTTGGTTTTAAACTACGTGCACTTCATTAAATGTTCATGTTTTATTCAAGAATTTATTTATGTAAGTTAAAAAGAAGATTAGCTACATCAATTATTATGTTCGCTTAAGTATCGAGGTACTTAAGCGGGTTCTTTTAAGTACCCAACCCGTCTAAGTACCTCAAAAGCGGGTTTTACTGTATATGCATGCATACTTAAGTTTGTATATACATACATATGGATGAGCTCATTTTTTGTTAGTGATTTTGATATTCGCAGCATGGATTTAGGCATATGTTTAGTAGCTATTGATAAAAGGCAAGGCGAGAATTTTAAAAATTCTAAAATCATTTTACCTGGGTCCGTTGATAACTGGTGAACATACATATACATATATGTATACATATATGTATATGTTTATATACAATAATAATATAATAGCTCTGATCCAATACTTTTCGTGTTAAATCCTGTAACACAGCAAAATTACTCTCTGGAGTGAGAGTAAAAAGTGAGTAACAGGAAAAAGTACGGGAACAAAAGCATCGGGTAAAATCTTGCAACTTCATTCTCTACACAACTCTCCAAAAACCGCTCTCATTTACAGGATTTTGGAGTAAGTTCGTGTAAAAACCTGTAAGATCATTGAGTACTGGATCAGAGCTAATACCAGATTGCAAAAAGAGAAGACGAGAGTAAAAGGAAATGCCAGAAAATGAATTTAGCTTCCCATTTTGCAAACAAAAGATGGTATGTTATATGTATTCATGATTTTAATGTAAACCTAGCGACAGATGAAGCAGAACCACAGATTATATTCCTAAAAAAAAGCTAAATTTAGGAAAATATACAAATAGAAATGCTCAAACTACAAGCTCAAAAACAGTGATTGACGCGGGGTTTTCAATATATTTTAACGCCGTGTATTAAAAGAATTAAAAATTAAAAAAAAATGTAAATCAGAAAAATGAATAAAATTAAGTGAAATTTATGTTTAACTTCTAACCTAACTTTCATGTGTATGTATGTAACTGAATCGCCTAATATTAGGTTTACATATAAATAGATTATCCTCGTTTTCGAGCTTAACTCCCTAATCTGTAATTAGAAGGAGATTAGCCATAGAAAATTATAATTTTAAAATAATCTCAGATTAAACCAGAGGTAGGCAGCTTCGGCAGATCATTTGTGTAGTGTGCGTGCAATTGATGTCACTGTGTGCGTGCGAACAAATCGTGGGGTTAAATGAAGCTTTCGCTGTCTTCCCAAGCAGAGCGTGTATGTACCATATGTACCATATGTGGGGAAAATCTCTAGTTTTGAACTGGTGGGCTTCTACTACATTTAGAACCACCACGATAAATCTCTTTTGCATGCAAACAACTGGCGAATTCAACACAGCGATCTCATAGGAATTGGAAATTGTCCCCCGCTGCATTACCTTTTCTATAGTTCAGAACCAGTCTTAAATTCGACATATGGGATCTAGTTCGCTTTGCACCCCATTTTCTATAGTTTCGAACCAGTTGTAAACGAAAAAAGTAACAAGATGTTTTCTTTTTGGGTTACCATGGTAGCAATTTTTAATTATTTGCAGAGAAATGTATTTTCAATCAGAAATCAAATTTGTTTGAATGAATGTAAATTAAATTTGTGCATTTGAAAACACGTTTACATACCTTTGGCTGAAGCTGAATTTGCAGAGGTGCCGACTGTTATTGGTTATGTTCCAGAAGGTCCCATAATGTTAAGATGTTGACACAAATATTAGTTTTGTATTACCAAACTATGAAAAACCATCTGCGACGTGCAGACTGAAAGCGTATTTGAACGAAAAACCCGCCAAGCAAAAATCTATTTAAAGTAAACAAGCCCCCCGCTGCATCCCTTTTTCAGTAGTTTCGAACTAGTTCACAATTCGCCGATGAGATCTAGTTCGTTCTGCATCCCTTTTTCTATAGTTTTGAACCAGTTCTAAGTTCGTCATTTTAGATATAGATTTCTAACATTGTTGTTTAAAAGTACCACATATCGCTGCTTTTGAACTGGTGGCGATCTAGTTACTATCGGACTGGTTCGTTTTTGGCGATAAAGATCTAGTACGGAACTACAAATTTGGTTCACCAGTTCGGGGTTTCCCTACAGGGTATACGCGAATACGCCGCGCAGTCGCCCGCCGGGCAGACGCTGCCCAGCTGTGGATTAAACCGATATTTTTTTGGTGTACAACCTAGTTTTATCTTTATAATTGCGAAGAAGAGAAGGAATTTCAAATGTAAAAATAAACAAAAATTGACGCTAACAAGGAAAAGAGGTTTGTAAAGGTATTTTTAATAAAATATGAAGTTAAAAAATATTTAAATTGCCTAATATGTGTAGCAGAAACAAGCGACCATGGTGGTACAGAGAATAAACTTAACTTTTCCTCAAGTTGTGAAAATAACAAGCACAACCAATTTAACAGCTAGCGAGCTTTGATTGAGATTATATTTATATGTAAACGTACTTTTATGCTTTGCCATACGCATATGGGAAAATCACCGGAACCGTGTCCTTTTGTATCACTCACCTTCAAACTAATTTTATTAATATAATTTTACTTTTTATAAAAAAATTCTTTAAAAATTTTGATGAGTTCTTGTAACTTATTTAATTTTTTTATTGTAATAATATCATTTTAATTTTTAAAAGCAATCGAAGTAATTAAAAACTTAATTTTAACGTGTCACTTTGGCTATATTTTGTACGTTTTTGAGTATAACTTTTTCAGCGCAAAACGGGGATTTTCAAAAATTAGGGCAACTAATAAATTTAATATTGGAAAATGTATTAGGTGTTGAGAAAAATATGAGCTCCTCATTGGAAATAAACTGTAACAATTTGAAATGTGTCCCTCGTAATTATCAAAAATGTAATATTTCAAGTTCTTTTCCATTTTGAACTTTCAGCAATTACTAAATTGTTCTTATTTGTTTATACACATATTAATTACACATTAAAGATAAAAATAAGACCTTTTACCGCTGCGTGGCTTTCAAAATATTGAAAATATAACAAATATTGTCGTGGATGGCTTCAAAATTTCCCTTTTTTTGATGGCACACTGACAGACTAAAATATAACGGTTGGCATTAAGCCTGATCGTTAGATAAAATTCTTCACAAAGTTCGTTGAAAGTACTAAATTCATAAAGGCTGCATTTCTTTATTCATTCTGAACGTTTGGAATAAACTTTTTTGTTTACTTATTCTTGAGAACATTCCTGGTGATATGTTAACGTATATTTCAAACGCGTTCTGTTTATTCTGGTTGCGAAATGGGATTATCCGGAATGTATAAAGAAACGCAGCCCAAATAATTTTTGTCTAAAATACGGCCAAGAATTTGTATGTGTGTATGTAAGGATTGTCGGATCTTTGGGCAGTGCGGTTTACGAATTTTAACATATTTACTCTAAAATGATATTTTCAATGGATCTTAAGCGGAAATTAGTNTATACACCCCGGCTTATCATGTAGCGGTAGCTTTCGGAAAGGTGGAAAACATATATTTAATACTTGCGCCGGGTATTTAATGTTCGGCTCCGCCCGAACTTAGACTTTCTTACTTGTTTTATTACGAATTTGCAAGATCGATTTCTAAAATACCGGGATATTTTGTCTAATGTTGATTGCGTATTTCCTGACAAAACACCAAATTTTGATAAATTATCTTGTGGTGAACTAATTGAGAAATATATATCCATTTTACATGATTCGGTGTCAGAAATATGGACAAGTGAAGTTTAATTTTGGAGAAAACCCATCGCTGGTATAAATATTCAAAATTCATTTGAAGCTTTGGTTATTTGTAACTCCAATGCTTTTCCAAATGTTCATCAATACTTTAGGTCATAGCTGTTTAACCTTATACGACTGCCGCGAATGAAAGAACGTTTTCAACTTTGCGCCGCCTAAAAACTTATTTACGATCAACTATGAAAGAAGATCGCCTAAATGTGGCTCCCTCAATATTCCTCGCAATCTGGATGTTAATGTAGACTCAGTATTAAAAGAATTTGTATTTGTACCTCGGCGCATTGCATTATTGAAAGCAGAATAATTGTGCTGAATTATATCCACAATTTAATAAGAGTATTCAGCATACTCTAAAAAAAAAAACAATTAATGAAATGATACTTTTTTTCATAACAGTTTTTATTTAACAAAAGTAAAAAAATAAACAATATTTACAAGTATAAATGAAAACACAAAACTTTTTCGATATCATAACGATTGAACAGCCTCTACACATGACATGATCAGGGCTGCCAACTATGCTTAGCATGAGGTGCCATATTTCATTTATTTCATTTCATTTATTAATAAAATCATTAGCACAATAATATTGAGGATAAAAAAGTGCCAAATAGAAAAATAAAATTGCCAAAGAAGGTACCATTCTTTTTAATTCTTCCCATTTACCAATAAAATTACAAACACATTTTTAAAACAAAAGTCCAGTGCCAAAGTAAGATAAACGAGTTGTATACGCTATAGAAACTAGCAAATTAGTCGAGAAAAAGAAGTACACGCAAAGGATTTCACAAAAATGCATTGAAATATTACTATTTTTCAAAAGTGCCACATTAAATGCCACTTGAAATAAAATAGGGCCAAAAATGGCACGGATTGAGCCAAATTGGCAGCCCTGGCCCTGATTACTCATGCTTACGAAGTAATACCGAAGTACTGCACTTTAAAACTGGTATACATATCTCGAGAAAGAAAAATCGAATCGAAACAAACTGAAATGAATTTTAAAGGGGAAGAGTAATACTAAATCATTCCCTAAGTAGAAAAAATTTGTTGTTTTCATAATATAATCTCAAAAATCGCCAAAAAACCGTGTTTTTGGCACTTTGAGGTTAGGATATCTCACTTACTAGAGCAATCCTGCGGCCATATTTGGATTCAGCCCCAAAATATCTACAAGATATGATATGTTTTAGTCGGGTGGTAAAAAAGTCAAAATATATCGAACTGTGTAATAAATCAAAATATCTACAAATAACTAGAAAAGAAATACTTAACTTACCTGCGTACTAGCATTTTCAATGCGAATACAATTTAAAAAGAACGTTGGTTTGCAACTTCAGCTTTTTATCAATCATGGTTGCATTTGCATTATTCAACTCGGAACCCGCTGGTGCCAGCAGAGGAACAGGAAGGCCCCCACTGAGATGGAAAGACCGGGTGGAGAAGGACTTGGCTTCACTTGGCATTTCCAATTGGCGCCAGTTGGCACGGAAATGAAACGACTGGCGTGCTTTGTTGAACTCGGCCAAAATCGCTTAGGCGGTTACAGCGCCAAATAAGAAGAAGAAGGTTGCGTTTTAGTACATTTAAATTTGTAGATTCTTGTAACTTCAGTGCCGCCACAGCTTTAAATATTTCAAATAATTTTATGTTTTAACTATCTAAGACAAATTTGAGTTTAGAAAAAAAGCACTAAAAAAGTCAGTAGGCACTAAAGCATATTTTTGGCGTTTTAAATTTCAACAAGCACTAAATCTAGTGCTTAAAGCACCAAGTTGGCAACTATGATAATAAATATTTTCTTAGAGTTGCCACCTGTTTGAAAAATTTTATTTTAATTTAACTGATAAGATAAATTGAATATTGCAATATGGGTATCAAACTGAAGAGGCTAGGTTTAAAAGTTTACAGCCGAAAACATTTTTGAGGAGGGCTGCCACCTGTTTGAAAAAATTTTAATGAATTAATAATAATAATTTTAATAATAATAATAATTATTATTATAATAATAGATAGGCGCTTACAGATATGTTAGTATTTGGACGAGCTTCTCCTCCGATTTGTGGCGTGCGCCTTGATATTGTTACACGAAAGGGAGGGACCTACAATTTTACGTCGACTCCGAACGGGGATTGTATTTTTATGAGAAGCTGTTTTTCATGGCAAAAATACACTCGGAGGTTTGTCATTGCCTGCCGAGGGGCGACCGCTGTTAAGAGAAACCCTTTTTTCGATATTTGTTTGGGGTGTTTCTTTGACCATCTCGCAAAAACTAACGTATGGAATTAAATGCAGTTTTCACCAATGTCCATATTGCTAGAAGTCTAACTGAAAATATAGAATCCATTTCTTTTTTAATTATCATCGATCTTTATTCCTAGGTATTTGAGTATGTTAACTTTTCCAGTGCTTCGTTGTTAATATTTAGAGTTAGCACCGCACTGTTCTCAAAATTTCTCCTTGATTTAACCACAAACTTAGTTTTATTAACATTAAATTTAATCATAACCAATGGCACTTTTTTGGAAATTCTGTGTGGAAGGTTTTCCACTAAAAAAATCTAAATTTTTTGTTGCTGCCAAAAAATGAAGAAACATGAGACATCACAGTTTTACAATTTCATATGCTGCACCGATTTAGTTCCTATTTGGAGCATATGTCAACACCTTGAAAATAAATATTCCGGAAAAAATTTACTCGGTAGGTGGCGCTGGGGTCGGGATATTCCTAAAATTCTTATACGAACTAAAACGAAAAAAGCCATTGTGTATCTAAAATCAACTACGCTGAGGATCTGAAACTTAGCACGGATGCACGGCGTGGCACCTCCCATTCAAACTGAACTTCTCATATCGCTTATCTCTGGAACCGCTTACGCTAACATCCTGAAATTCGACACAGCAAAATATATACATACTAGCAGACCCGGCGAACTTCGTTCCGCCCAAAATAAATTTTTTGTATTGAAACATTTTGGTCCAACATTTTCACCAACAGTTCACGTTCATGATTTTCAGTCACGCATTTATCTTCTAATATTACGGTATGGGGGTTGTGTGGAAGGCATATTTCCATTGCCGTCTTAAAAGCCTAGCAAAAGTGTATATGCATACAAAGGTACGTAATAGCTTCAGTGCGTTTGAAAGGCACCAAACCCAAATTTTCTCTAGGAGTAGGGTATTGATTTCATATATCTCCATACAATGTTCGAGTACTCTACCATGAACACTTCCGCAGATGTGCAGTATGAAAAATTCGAATTTTATTGGAGGAGCCACGCCCCTTTTTCCAATTGCTCCAATTTTTCTGAATGATTATATGATTTATTTCATATATCTCCATTCTATGTTCGACTACTCTACCATGAACACTTCCGGAGATATGAAGTATGAAAAATTCCAATTTTTGTGGGAAGTGCCAAGCCCCTTTTTCCAATAGCCCCAATTTTTCTTCATGACTATGCGATTGATTTTATATATGAATACCAAGTTCCAGTACTCTATCATGAACACTTCCAGAGATATGCAGTATGAAAAATTCCGTTTCCATGGGTGGTCCCTCGCCCTTATTTCCAATAGCCCCAATTTTCTTCGTGACTATGTGATTGATTTTATATTTCTTGTACATACCAAGGTCCAGTACTCTACCATGAAGACCTCCAGAGATATGCAGTATGAAAAGTTCGATTTGTATGGGAGGTGCCACGCCTCCTTTTCCGACAACCACAATTTTTCTCCATGAGTATGCGATTGCTTTCATATATCTCCATACCATGTTCGAGTGCTCTTCCATGAACATTTTCCGGGATATGCAGTATAAAAAATTCGCCTTGTATGGTAGGACCCACGCCCCTTTTCTAATAGCCCCGATTTTTATTCGTGACTATGCTATTGATTTAATATATTTTGTACATACCAAGTTCCAGTACTCTACCATGAAAACTTCCAGAGATAGGCAGTGTGAAAAGTTCCGTTTGTATGAGAGGTCCCACGCTCTCTTTTCTAATAGCCCCAATTGTTTTTCGTGATTATGCGATTGATTTTATATATCTCGTACATACCAAGTTCCAGTAGTCTACCATGAATACTTCCAGAGATATGCAGTATGGAAAATTCAGTTTCTATGGGAGGTGCCACGCATCTTTTTCCAATATCTCTAATTTTTTTGCAGATATGCAGTGTGAAAAATTCCGTTTGTTTGGGAGGTCCCACGCCCCTTTTCATTATCTTCAATTTTTATTCATGACTATACGATTGATTTAATATATTTTGTACATACCAAGTTCCAGTACTCTACCATGAACACTTCCAGAGATATGGAGTATGAAAAATTCAATTTCTATGGGAGGTGCCACCCCCCTTTTTCCAATATCTCCAAATTTTATTCATGACTAGGCTATTGATTTTATATATTTTGTACATACCAAGTTCCAGTACTCTACCACGAACACTACCAGAGATATGCAGTATGAAAAATTCGGTTTGTATGGAAGGTGCCACGTCCCTTTTTCCAATAACCACAATTTTTCTCCATGAGTATGCGACTGTTTTCATATATCTCCATACCATGGTCAAGTACTCTACCATGAACACTTCCAGAGATATGCAGTATTAAAAATTCAGTTGGTATGGGAGGTGCCACAACCCCTGCACCTAGTGGTATAAAATATACTTTACATACGATTCTCATACCTACTTTATATACAGAAAAAATTTCATAAAAATCGGTCCAGCCGTTTATGAGGAGTTCGACCACTAACACCGTAATACGAGATTTTTATATAATGGACCTGCCAATGCTCGCTTACTTCGCCTCGCCTAATAAGAACTTTTGCGTTGGCCAGTACGAAAGAGCGTTTAAAAGTGAAAGTATGCTGTAAAGTCAAGATTTTTGGTTTAAATTGAAACCAATAAAGCGCAGTATCCTCCTCACAGATAGGCCAATAATAATAACGCTGTGATACCATATGGAATACGAATCCCTTTCGGTGTCATGAGCTTTACCGATGGCCTTATTTCAACCTGTGAGATCTCTGCCAAGCTTGGGAATCTTTTTTTTATGATCTTGGAGCTACAACATTGCCGCGATGCGGATGCCAATAAAAGTTTTTATAAGGAAAGGAAGATCACTGAAGTGCGTTTTTTGTTATAGGAGGGCCAAGAATCCTCGCTTTGCCACAGGATGAAAAGTTTTCCGCTACATTGGCTAAATGAGGCGTGTGATCTTTTGAATATCTTTCAAATGAAGCAATTGATATACCAACGGTGATCTTTTCTTTATAATTCGCCACTTTTACAATTCGTGGTAGTATTTATGAACTGATTTCTAGGTAGATGTAAGATCGCATGATCGTGCATTAGGGCGTCAGACAAATCCTTCATTTAGACATCTGAAACTAAATGCGAAAAACTTAAACATAGGGCCAAAGCAGACCAACGACACGGGGTTTCTATACATTTCGGCTGCAGCGCCATCCATTGGGTCCATTTTCTGCAAAACCATTGCTTACCATAAAATTAAAACATGTTATGAATTTCAACGTCGACTCAAGCGGCACTCATCGGGTGAATTTTTATCAAAAGAATCTTTCATCATACAAGTACATAGCTCACAATCAAAATTTGAACGAAATCGGTTAATAAATACGATTTTTATAAATAACTCTTCTCCAGCACCACCTAGCGAGTTTTCTAGTAGCATGTAGTAGGACCATATATATAAGATAACCTCCGATAATCTGACGTAATTCTATTCAGTGGTTTTTGAGTTAAGCCCGAACAACGAGAACGGCTATCATTTTATGCAAATAGGTACATATGTAGATAGGACAGTCTATAACGAAACTCGAAAAATCAAAGCTCCATTCTTTGTGCAAAATTTTAAAAAAATCTTCAAAATTTTCACATAAATTTTGCCTTCTACTAAAAACTAAAAACAAAGTTATAATAGTTCAATGGGATTTAGAAATCTAGGAGAAAATAGTTCCCAATCGGGTGATACTTGTGCGTTTACGTAAATTTATATCGATGCAGTCTTTCTAATAATTACCACTTTTCGCCAGAAGTACGGTATTGATAACATATGTAGCTGCGTTGCATTTCAGGACGTTAGAGTAAGCGGTTCCAGCGATAAGCTATATGAGAAGTTCAGTTTGTATGGAAGGTGCCGCGCCCCCTTTTCCAATGTATTTTCAATATATGCATCAGTGCAGTGATATATTGGTTTTTTATGTTTTAGTCTCCATAAGAATTTTAGGAATATCCCGAGCTACATATCGAGTAAATTTTTGGTCGGAATACTGGCATATGTTCCAAATATGAACCAAATCTATGCAGCCGTTTAGTTGTTTAGTGAAATACATTGTACAGAAAACTGTATGAAATTGTAAAGCGTGACGTCTCAGATTTCTTCATTTTTTGGCAGCAACAACAAAAACTTTTGATTTTTTTTTAGCGAAAAACCTTCCACACAGAAGTACCAAAAAAGTGCGATTGGTTATGCTTAAACACTATTTTTTGAATGTCAATAAAATTAAGTTTGTGGTTATACCTGCGAATAATGATCGACGATGAATTAAAAAAACAAAAAAAATGGATTCTATATTTTCAATTAGAGCTCTAGCAATATGTACATCGGTGAAAACTGCATTTAATTCCATACATTAGTTTTTGCGTGATGCGCTTACAGACACACCAAAATTATAAAAATCTTAGATTTGGCTTACGTTGATCTAATAAACCCCCTATTAATTTTTCTTTGACATGTATTATGTACAGATATCGGCCTGTTGCAATTTTATTATTCTCAAATACTTTCGTTTAATACCCATATGTCAACATTTAGGTTATCTTATCAATTTAACTGAATTAAGTTTTCAAATAGGTGGCAACTCGCTTCAAAAATATTTTCAAAAGTAAGGTTCCTAATTCTCTTTAGTTTAATGTCCGTATTGTAATATTTTATTTATTTTAGAAATTTATATTAATACAATTTTCCAAGCAGTTGGCAAATCCACTAAGAATATTTTCGGCATTAAAATTTCCTAGCCTTTCTTGTTATATGCCAATATTGCAATATTTAATTAATGTTAACAATTAACAAATAGGTGGCAACCTACCACAAAAATATTTTCAGCTGTAAGCCTCCGTAAACCTCTTTCTTTTGACAGCTTTACTTTACTCTATCGTATCAATTGACCTAAACTGAAATTTTAAACACAGGCGGCAACTCTCTCATTTATTCTTCTATATTGTAAGCTAGACCTCTAGCGGTACATCGGTGAAAACTGCATTAAATTCCATGCATTAGCTTTCGAGTGAAGCGCGAACAAATATACAGACAGACAGAGAGTAAAAAATTCTAAAAATTGTTTATTTGGCGTCTGCAGGTCTAAAAAAAACCCACCATATTAATTTTTTTTTAATATCTATAAGGCACGGACATCGGCCTGCTACAATTTTATTATAAGTATAGATATAGATTTAATTTATTTTATCAATTTAATACAATACAAAATTTTCAAACAGGTGGCAACCCTTCTCAAAAATATTTTCGGCAGTAAAATTTCCTAAAGCTCTTCAGTTTGATACCAATTTATGTTATAAATTAAATTAAAGTTTTCAAACAGGTGGCAACTCTAAAAAAATATTTTTGGCTGTAAGATTTCTTAAGCCTCTTTCTTTTGACGCCCATATTGCAATATTCACTTTTTCTTATCAATTTACTTAAACTGCAATTTTCAAACAGGTGGCAACTGTGTATTTCTTTCTTTCTATATTTTAAGTTAGACCTCTAGCCATTAGCGCACACAAGGGGTGGCTTTTGGGGTTCAAACCCCCCCTAAAGCTAATAACCTCAAATACAATCTGTATCTTAAAGCTAAGAATCCAGCTCTCAAGGAAATTATAAGAAATATTTATTATAATTTCTGTTGCTTGAAAAAGCGCTTTGCTTTTGCTGTAAATTTTCATGAGGGAATAAATATACGAGCATTTTTTTTCTTGAGAGCTGCAAACTGATTTAAGAAATTTTGGTAGAAGAAAATTTCTTTTCCATTTCTCGTCCGTCGTTTTATATGAATTTTTCGTTTTTCTTGAGAGTTCAGTTAATTTTTTCGGTATTTGAAATATTAAAAAAATTTAGCAATCGTGAAAAATCACCATCTCTATCGAAAACCAGAAATCGAAAAAATGAACATAGAAGTGCAAAAATTCATGGAATCAATAAATTTATTTTTACTGACTCTTTTTTAAAATTTTTTATTAGGTACTTTTGAAAGTTGAGCGCATCTTGAGTTTATAGAACTTTTTATTAAACAAGTAGTTTTTAAGGAAAGAACACAACCGACTTCAATTCTCATATTCAAATTTAGGGGTACCGTTAACTTCTTCATGATCCAATCATCGGATCTCTAAAAGAAATTACGGGACGAACCTGGAGGTACTATCTTTCTAATAAAAAAGATTGAAAAGTGAAAACGGTTCACGTGGTCCAAAGTTATGTATTCCGGCGAGATAATAACCTCCCTTTTTTTGAAGTCGGTTAAAAGCGTTAGAGTTCTGTTAATCTGTAAATAAAGTGCAGTTTATGAATTTTAAAACGTTTATTTATTTATTACATATGAGGGATTCACAACGGTGTCGTAAGTGTCGTATTGTTGTATGTCGTAAACTTTAAAAGCTTAAATAAATGTTTAAAGAACTTGAAACGACAACCAACTATTTTTGAACACTGCAAAAATTCAAAATATGGCTTTGATCGTACTTTGCAAACCCCCTTAATATATTTTTTATGCGTTTCAAGTTTACGACATACAACAATACGACACTTACGACACCGTTGTGAATACCCCAATACTGTACGTAAAACTTGCATAAATGTATTTTAAAGAGGGTATTATCAGAAGCAAATTTTCAGTATTTTCCGGTGATATATCTTCAGATATATAAAACCCCCCTAAAATATATTCCTGGGTGCGCCCCTGCCTCTAGCATATACTAGTGAAACTGCATTCAATTCCATGCATTTGTTTTCGAGTGATGCGAGTGCAAATATATTTGTACGTATGTACATATGTTTGTGTATGCACATATGTTTGTGCGCATGTATATATGCACATATGTAGTACAAACGAAAACAAATCTAATAAGCTGCTCGTTGGTATAAGGTGCAATCAAGAACGATAGAATACAAGATTGCGCATTCCCGCAGAATGACATTTGTGGCAACGGGTAAACAAAGAATATGGCAAAGAACAATGAGTTGACAGTTGTGGATTTGAAGTGAGAAAACGTGTTTTCTTCTCGATTCACCAATTTCTCAAGCCATCTTTGAATATAGCAAATTAAGCACTACGTTAACAAAAAATATACAACCACTTTTGAAATGTGTTCAAAAGAATAGGTCTTATTAATTAACTATTTAGAATTTTTGTGTTTGTATTGCAGGTGCCGAAAAAGTGATAATATCTTGTCGCAGCGCATGTTTTCCTGCAGAAGTGGTAATTTGTGGGATTTCAACGTTTGCAACTTAAAATGTCGTCTTTAAAAGTGGTCCGTAAAGTGCTTCATGCATATTACGCTGGTGTCTAAATTTTATGGCTTCTCCTGCCGGCAGAACTCTACCCACTTTCTGGCCAAGGCGTTGTTGCGGGGAAACAAAAAAAAAAAACTGCATTTGGGACTTTACCCCTACGGCTGTTGCAATTCAACGCACGACACGAAATTTTTATAAAGTTTTTATTACAAATAAAACGTTTTTTACTTCAGAACGCACGAATTACTTCGATTTTTCACTTTAAAGTACACAATACGTTTGCAATACATTTGCACTTGTTTCTAAACAAAAAGTTTGTTTACGTATTGCCATAAATGTCAAAGTCGGCAAAACCAAAGTAGCGGTTTCGGGAATGCGCCACCTTCAGTTCACTTCACCATGAGGTGCAATCCCGTATTCCTCGGACTCGGACTAGTAAAACTGTCAAAAAATAAAAATTCGCTCAGAGCGAGAGAGTAACATTGAAAAGTACGGGATCGCTTTCTAGTAAAAAATGGTAACTTCTGTCAACTACCTCCAAATTTTGGTTGTAAATTTTTGCTTATTTTGTATGTAAACACACTCAGCTCACACATGTAAATAACCAAAAATACTTTNTTAGAATCCACTTAAACAAGTAATTAAATACTTTTCAACATGAATTAGCAGAGTGCACTTTTCTTTTGTTTACAATTTGGTTGCCAAACACACTACAGTTGATCGTTTGACACAATTATCAGAATTTACCAGCAAAAAATTCTCGGACTAAAACTGGTAACTTCTGACAGAGAGATAACCGTATTTACTCTCTTTTTTGTCCTCTCAATAGTCAGAGAACCGAGTACGGGATCGATTTCCAGTAAAATCTGACTGATTCTGACTAGTCCGGACTCGTACGGGATCGCAACTATAAATGCGAGCTGTACTGATTGTCAAAAATTATGCGTTTGTTGTACATTTGTTCATGTTTGTCATTGTGCGTGTAATTTTCCAAAGTAGTTTTTGTGTCCCCGCTTTCAGCTTTTTCCGATACCGGGATTTTCGGTATGTCGTAATAAATAAAAGGGTTTGAAACCTACTGTTTTATTTAAAGTGGCGTTTTTATTTTTTCTCCCTGATGTCAGGATTCATTTTAAGGGACTTTGTAATTTCAAAGATATGAGTGATTCCAAAAATTATTTAAAGAATTAAATGCAATGTATAATAAAAATATGGGTACCAAATGCAAGAGAAAATTTCTTTGGAAGTTAAAAAAAATTTAAATTTTTTGGATTCACACGGACGAATTGGTAATTTTTTAAGCTGATAAAGTTAGAAGGACGAAATTCGAGCATGTTATCGAGTAAGTAATTGTTTCAAAAACAAATATTGCTAAATTTCAAGGATAATATTTTAAAGGACATTTTCAATACTTGCCAGTCCTTCTGCACCAAAAGCTTGAATCTGTTTAACCTTTAAATGTGCAGGTGGTGGTAAAATTTACCCTCTCTTTAAATATTTTTGAATTACTCTCCTATGTTGCGCTCCAGTAACTTGATTCTCTCAGTATATTCTCATTTCGTTGTCTTTATTGATCAGTTATGGTTTTGCTGTGGAAGGTGTAGCGTAGGCGGAGAAATGCTGATTCCGGTGTAAAAATTACCACTCCTCAACCTTTATGTAACTTTTTCTTTGAAAGAAGGTTGACCTGTATTATTTACAGTAACATTTTTTTTAATATGATCTCTTTTATTTCTTTAAGTATATATATTTGGCTGTGAAAATATGGCCCTTAAGCTTTAGATTAATTTTTATTTTACAGTTGTTTTTATAAGTTTACTATGTGATGCTTTCGTTCTTGTGAATAATAAAATCCTTGTGAAATAAAGTGCGACTTTTGTTGTTTTTAAAAGAAAAAAATTTAATTTTGTATTTATTTTAACTTAAAAATCTAGCAGCTTAGTTTAAAAGAAAAAAATAATTATAAAAGTATCAATTTGTATTCAAATTTCTAACTGAAATTCGAAGGTGTAAGATTTACCACCACGTCATAGACTACGTCTAAAAAACTCACCTCCATAGTTAAAGGTTAAATTCTTTAATTTTATGTCCATACTTTTTCCCTAAGCACATATCTCTGAATTTTTTAAATAATTTTTGAATTACTGATGTCAGAATGAAAAACTAAAAGCGCAATTTTACTACATTTGGCCCATGGCTTCGTGAATATGTTGATATATCTGTTTAAAATTTACTATCGCGCGGTGTTATATGTATAATGAGCTAGATATTTATAAAAAATATTAACTATTAAATGAAAAAAGGAATATATCCAATACTGGCCAAGAAAAGTAGTTTCTATTATTGCCATCAGTGCAAATTACAAATCCCGAAAATCCGCGGATTATTTACCAAGAATCCGGGATTTTTGGGACCTCAAAAAAGACGGGATCCCGGGATGCACTTAGTTTTTACTCAGATCTAGGAAATGATTTCGTGAATTGGACTACGCATAAACGTGATAATGGTGGGTATAATTTATAAGGTAATGTTATGTTTTTGTACTCTTTCTACCACATGAATATATGAATTCGTGATAAGAATATATGAATTCTCCTTGGAAGATAGAAAGCGAATAAGAAAAAATGCCGAAAAAGGAATTTGTATTCTTTCAACTTACATAAATAAAATAAATGCATTTTGCCATCAAAAGTGCGTACGTTACTTAGTGTCTTGTATATGGCAAATTCGTAATTTGTTAAACATACAATCACTTCCATTGCAACTCGGTCCTATGGATGCTAGAAGTGCGAATTCATATAAGGTGGTGTTACCGGAAAAGGAATAAATAAATTATATGTATATCAGAAAATTAATAAGATGAAATGAAATTATTGTTTGATTCCTAGCCAAACCTATGTATGTATGTAACTCAATCACCTAATGGTTTGCCGAACCGTAAACAAATGTTTACACATCCAACTTCGTGAGTAGGTACCTGGTACTCGCACCTTTTCCAAAAACTTTCACTTCTATCATGTGTACGGTGTTACACACTCATTTTTATTTTTTTATAGACTGTCCCATCCTCATACCTATATACATAAAATTATAGCCGTTTTCGTTGTTCGGACTAAACTCAAAAACCACTGGAAAGAGTTCCGTCAAATTTGGGTGGTGCTGGAGTGGAGTTATTTATAAAAGTCGTATCTATTAACCGATTTCGCTCAAATTTTTAATTTTGAACTATGTACATGCATGATGAAAAATTCTTTTAACGACCTAATGGATGGCGCTGCAGCCGAAATGTATAGAAGCCCCGTGTGTTTTGTCTGCTTTGGCCCTATGTTTAAGTCATATGAACTTAGTTTTCAGATGACTACATGAAGAATGGGGTTAAGTAGGCATAGAAAGACCACAAAATTGGGAAGCGCACCTTTGTCTGACGCCTTCATGTACCCTAAATGAGTGGGTGAATTCCAAAACGTCAAAATACAAAGCATCAGTCTCTTTTATTTCTAGACCTCAGTAGATTTTAATGCCAAATCTGCGCAACCACGGTTAGATTTTAGTTTTCTACTAGGTTGCGCAAGTTAGGCTTTTTCTTCTAGTGTGGTTTAGAAATAGCCAATGTACGGGAAAACTTTTCATCCTGTGGGACAGCGAGGATTCTTGGCTCTCCAATAACAGAAACAGACGTCCGTGATCTTGGGTTTCCTTATAAGGACTTTTGTTGGCTTACGCATCGGGCCAATGTTGTAGTTGAAAGATCATCGAAAAAGATAACGCATGCTTGGCAGAGATCTCACAGGTGGAAATAAGACCATAGGTAAAGCTCATGACATCGAAAAGGATTAGTATTTCATATGGTATCACAGCGTTACTATTCTTGGCCTATGTGTGAGGAGGATAAAAATTTTGACTTTACAGATTGCTTTTGCTGTAAACACTCTTTTGCATTGGTCAACGCAAAAGTTTTTATTAGGCGCTGCGAAGCAAGGGAGCATTGGCTAGTTCATAATAAAACTTATGAATAGGCTAGTTAGTAGTCCCTTTTTACTGAATGAGATCAACTTTGAAATACATGATGCTTTTCGGTGCTTATGCCATGACTTTAATAAGCATTACGATTTCTTTGATGCGTCCGACTCGCTTTTTATAATTAAGACAACTTTATTCAGCATTTTAAATAAATAATGGTAATTTGTATCTATAGCTGTTTATTTAGTTTGTGAGGCAAATATAATGTATCCGTGTTTTTCTTGCCCGAGTTTTGGTGTAGAACAGTCCCAACTGTTGTTAATTCGGGTATCGGTCTGTTTGTCAAACGGCAACATATTATCAGTAACACAATGGCCTAACGAAGCATATTACATCCAATGGTGCCCATACTGACGTTCCTGATGGTACCCTTACTGAGATCTCGCGTTTCGATTGTACACCTAATGGTACATTTAACTCGCCCCTACTGCCGTCCCTACTGGTATCTCGAATTTCGAATGTAGAACTAATGGTATATTTAATGGCGCCCCTAATGGTGTCCCCGATGGTACCCTTACTTGTATCATATATTACGAATGAGGGAGACTGCTGGAACAGGGCATTCTTACTGAAAGAATACATTGCAATGAAATTGGAAATCTGTTTAAGGCGATTGTTTCTGCTTTAAATTTTTGTAATTGAATACTTTTTGTTGAATAGTGCAATTGCAATAGATGTGATCTTAATAAGAGCTATTTTATGCATAAACTTCTAAAAACCTTTGTAATTAATGTATCTGCAAGAATAAAAATTTCCTGTAGACTTATTAAATAAATAAATATGCAGTATTAAAAAGTAAATTTGTGGACGTATCACTCCGCCTTTTCGAATAACTCCGATTTTTCTCCATTGTATGCACATCTCGGTACCAAGTTGCAGTCCTTTGAAATGAACACCTCCAGAGATATGCAGCACAAAAAACAATCTATTTGAATGGGAGTTGCCACGCCCCGTGTCCAATAACTCCAATTTTTCTCCATGAGTATGGGATTGATTTCACATACATACATATTATGTTGCCTCAATCTTGTATGGGGGAAAATAAAAGGCATTTGATCGTACTGTCTAAGCCAATAATAATTGGCCACGCAAGATTAATTTAGAACATATCTTTAGCCCGCGCAATTGATTCAAAGTTTATGAATTTGGAAAATTAAACTTTGGCTGGTAATATCTAGGGAATGCGTTAATTGTTATAAACTAGACGATACATCAAGTGAAAGGTTATTAACAACCAATTTCACGAAAGAAATTTAAGTGAAAACAGTGATAAATTTTTTGAATTTCATATGGAAATTGACAGAAAATAAAAAATCATTTTCCACTTAAATTGCTGGTGAAACCGGCTGTAGATTTAGTATCTCATGTTCATATATATCATGTTCATATATAATTATGTTATAGAATTATAATTCTTCCCATAACACCACAAGTTTGCGAGATAATCAGAAAAACTTACAAAAGCGATGATTTTCCCGTATGAGTTTTCAATTCTTCATTACTTTAGTAACCAAATTAAAATGAAAAAAATTTGACGAGATTTATTTCAAAGATTTTAAGGTTTTAGAATGTTTATACAGTGAAAGTTCTCATAGCCGGACGCTCTAATAAGCGGACATCTCCTATAAGCGGACACATTCTTGGGAACGAACAATATTTGGTTTTTTTCAATACAAAATGCTCACCCATACACAGACTTCCCGATAAACGGAAGTGGGCCCTCATAAATGTACAGTTATGAAAAAAAATCTTCCATAAGCGGACGCGAAGCTCTAAGAAGTGTTAAATTTTATTTATTATTACTTTTTTTTCAATCAGATGTTGACTCTTGCGCTTGTACATATGTATATGTCAGGGGTGGGCAATGCCGAAGCCGAAAAGAGCCACATGTGAATTCTAAATGCTACAAAGAGCCACAAAAAAATTCCGGCGAAATGTCATCTGTTCTCTCTAGAGCTGTAAAACTATCGATGATACTATCGATACTGTCGAATGGTTATATTTTTTTGCACTATCGAATGGTGGTTGGCCACTATCGATAGTCTTTGTTTGAGGAAATATATATAGTGTTTATATTATATGTACTACTTAATATGCATTTTTTTAATTTTGAAAATGGGAATTTGGAAACATTGATTTGCTTACACATCACTATTTTTTACCTATTACCGGGTTTTGCACGTTTCAAGTAATGAATTCAGTTCTGCTTGCTAGTGGAAGAGAGGGGTTGAGAAGGTAAGAGTACATATGGGTATTTCCTGAAAAGTGTCAACCAAGACCAAAAACAAAATAGAATTTCGCCTGGGCAATGTTTATAGATGACAATCGATAACTACACATTTTGTCAAACAAAATATTGGACTAATTGGTCCATTCAATTTCAAGATATTTGCGGCTTTCCAACTACACTTTCAATATTTCTTTTTTTTTCGGAGAAACCATTGCTTCCAGAAATCCTTCATAACTGTGGCACACGATTAAAAAGACTTGGAAATCTATACAAAAATTTAGTATAGCTTATGTTCCGTAAGTCTTACAACAAAAAACACGTACAAATTTATTAGGAACGGTCTAAAGTTAAATTACAAATTGTGATTTTTTTCAAGCGTTCGGACGCAAAGTATACTTCAAATGTAAAAAAAGAGTCGTAACGTTTACTTTATTTGTCAAAATTGTAATACAAAAGCTTGTTATGAAAAATCTGCAAAGTTTTAGCAAAATTGTAAACTTTTTAACAAGAATTTCTAAAAAAAAATCAGGTATGCAGTTTTATAGCCCATTCAGTTTTAGTATACTAATGTGCAAATTTCAAATGTTTAAAAATTCGCGATGATTTTTGAGAATTGTTTATGTATTTGAAATTTGCACATTGTTATATTAAAACTGAAAGGACTATAAAACTGCATACCTGATTTTTTTAGAAACTCTTGTTAAAAAGTTTGCTTTACACCCCTTCTTCGCTTGTCTTAAAAGGGAAAATTTCGGCTATTGTAAATTCATCCGCAATTATGTTACATAAAAAAGGGTTTATGAAGTATGCAAACGAACATTTAAATAATTTTAAATCATTTGTTTTTTTTTGTTTTTTTTTTGGCCTTATAACGTTTTTAATGAAAATATATTGTGGAAAAGCAACAATACTTTGAAAAAATGGTAGAAGTGATAGCTATTTCGGAAATCACCACATTTCCTCATCAGACTTCTTTCAGTAGGATTCGAACCGACGATCCCACTGACTCAGCCAGTTGCCTATGCACCGTGCTAAGTACGCCTTGTAAATTATCGTTTGCTTTTTTCCACTATTTTCATTTTTGTTATGCCAACACAATCAAGCGCAGCTATTCCGCTGCAATTCACTTGATCATGTGGTTGTTGGTTTTGTTGGTTTGTGCTAATAATTCTATTTTTAGAATGTTTAACTTTTTAGGTGTGCTCGTCCTTAAGTTATTTGCTTTTTTTGGTTTTT
>NW_016157839.1:109643-116117 GCF_001687245.7 Rhagoletis zephyria | reverse complement strand
TTATTGAGCTCGAGGCCGTTGTTAATGAAAATTTATTGTGGAAAAGCAACAATAATTTGAAAAAATGGTAGAAGTGATAGCTATTTCGGAAATCACCACATTTCCTCATCAGACTTCTTTCAGTAGGATTCGAACCGACGATCCCACTGACTCAGCCAGTTGCCTATGCACCGTGCTAAGTACGCCTTGTAAATTATCGTTTGCTTTTTTCCACTATTTTCATTTTTGTTATGCCAACACAATCAAGCGCAGCTATTCCGCTGCAATTCACTTGATCATGTGGTTGTTGGTATTGTTGGTTTTTTGCCAATAATTCTATTTTTAGAATGTTTAACTTTTTAGGTGTGCTCGTCCTTAAGTTATTTGTTTTTTTGTTATTTTTTTTGGCCTTATAACAATTACATTCAACAATTTTTATTGAGCTCGAGGCCGTTTTTAATGAAAATTTATTATGGAAAAGCAACAATAATTTAAAAAAATGGTAGAAGTCTGATGAGGAAATGTGCTGATTTCCGAAATAGCTATCATTTCTACCATTTTTTCAAATTATTGTTGCTTTTCTACAATAGATTTTCATTAAAACCGGCCTCGAGCTCAATAAAAATTGTTGAATATAATTTTAAATCGGCAAAACTTTTTTCAAAATCTGCTTTTAAATCATGTGCAATATTTTTTTCAAGCTATGGAAAATAATTTATTCTTTTTTTGAGATCATGATTAAAAATACGTAGTTTACCTTCCACCATGGATCAGGTATTCACTATACGCCAAATCTTGGAAAAGACCCGCGAGAATAGGATCGATACACACCATCTATTTGTCGATTTCAAAGCCGCTTTCGACAACACGAAGAGAAGTAGTCTTTATGCCGCGGTGTCTGAATTTGGTATCCCCGCGAAAGTAATACGGCTGTGTAAAATGACGTTGGGAAAGGACCTCTCGGAGCCGTTTGATACCAAACGAGGTTTCCGACAAGGTGACTCCCTTTCGTGTAATTTCTTTAATCTGATGTTGGAAAAGATAATAAGAGCGCAGAACTGAACCGGCCAGGCACAATACTTTACAAGAGCGTACAATTGCTGGCGTATGCCAACGACATCCATATTATCGGTAAAAACAAGAGCTAGCTGCGTTCTACCATCTCGGGATTATATAGCGAAGCAAAGCGAATGGGTCTGGTGGTGAACGAGGAGAAAACGAAGTATCTCCTGTTATCACACAAACAGTCAGAACATACGCGTCTTGGCACACACGTCACTGTTGACAGTTAAAAGTTTGAAAAAATAGACGACTTCGTTTATTTGGGAACCAGCATTGACACCAATAATAATGCCAACCTTGAAATCCAACGGAGAATCACTCTTGCCAACAAGTGCTACTTTGGACTGAGTAGGTAATTGAAAAGTAAAGTCCTCTCTCGTCCTATAAAGATCACACTCTATAAGTCACTCATCATGCCTGTGCTGGTGTATGGTGCGGAGGCATGGACAATGAAAACATCTGATGAAGCGGCTCTTGGAGTTTTCGAGAGAAAGATTCTGCGAAAAATTTACGGACCTTTATACGCTGGCGATGGCGATGAGCTTTACAACGATATAGACATAGTGCAGCGAATTAAAATTCAGCGGCCCTGCTGGCTTGGCCATGTCTTTCGAATGGACAGAAACGCTCCTGCTCTGAAAGTATTCAACGCGGGTCGCGATGCTGGAATCCGTGTTCGTCGTGGCGTATATGCTATATAGTTAAATTTTTTAATTCAATTCGCTATAATGCCGTGTATTTGCTTATTAAAAGTCGAGCGCAACTAAAACAAAATTAAATGTGTTCTTTGTAACGAATACTTTCACTGGAAATGTGTAAAAATTGAAGAAAGTGATATAGAATTTATGCAGAAGAACAATCACGCATTTAAGTGTGATGGATGCTTGGCAAAGCGTAGTGCTTCGCTTCGTTCGCCGCCGCTTGCTGGACAAAAGGAACTGACAAAAAATACCGACCAAGTGAAGTTTTCAAATGAGAAAACTCAGCCCGGCAGCAATACATCAAATTCGGCTTCGCTTCGTTCGACGCCGTTTGCTGGACAAAAGGAACTGACAAAAAATACCGAACAAGTGACGTTTTCAATTGAGAAATCTCAGCCCGGCAGCAACACATCAAATTCGGCGCGAAACCATTCTCATCAGCACTCCGCTCGACAACAAATGCAAAGCCCTCAGCCACAACAGAAGCAGCAACTACAACGCTACATGCCTTCTTGCACAGAGAACCTGTCACAGCCCCATCAAATTACTCTTGATATTGTTTTTAATGAGATCTTGTCTCTTAAGTCATTGAACGCAAATGCGCTCTCAATGATAAACAAACTAGAGGAAGATAAACAAGCTCTGGAGAAAACAGTAAATGAGCTCAAACAAGGAGTTAACTATCTGAGACAGAAAGAGGGAAAAATGCGATGAAATAATTGGTGTTCCCGATGTAAGCAATAACAACGCTTTCGATTCTGCTTTGAAAGTTTTCTCTGATGGTCTCGATATGAAGATAAATGCTGATTAGATTGACAACTGCTATGTTAAAAAAACGAAAGACAAAAATAACAACATTCTTTGCGTGGATTTCGTATCACTACATACCAAAAAATGCGTCATAAAGCAGAAGGTTGCGAAATGAAAAAACCTTTGCACAAGAATATTTGGCTGTAGGACCAACAACAACATCTACATCAATGATAGCATCTCATATAGTACAGGAAGCTTTTTACAAAGCAGCTTTAGCACAACAAAAAGCTGCCAACTTTAAATTTGTTTGGATTCGCAATGGTAAAGTATTAATGCGCAAAAATGAAGGAGGTACGATATTGACAATAAATTCGAATGAGGATCTTAATAAACTAAAGTAAACAGTTGTCTATTTACACCTTCAACTACATTACAAAAATGAATATGTTCAATGATGATCCTCATTCCAAGCTATTCAATATGCCTCTTGAAAATTGTAATAATGTTAACTTTAACAATATCATAGCCAACCCAACCATTGTTTTTTTTATTATTCAACAAAATATAAGAAGTATGCGTAAAAATTTTGATACTTTTCTTTTAAATTTAAATTCATTTAAACGTAAGCCTGACTTCATTTTTTTAACAGAAACCTGGATTTATGAAGAAGAAACTTCTCTATATAGCATTCCCGGCTACACGTTTAACGCACATTGCAATAATAAGTACGCAGCAGGAGGGGTTGCTGTCTTTACCAAAAATGAACATCTTTGTGAATTTACATCATATAGTTTTCCCAGTGCTGATATGCTGAAAGTGCAATGCTCAGTAAATGGCCACAATTTCTCTTTTTTATGCATTTACAGGTTTCATGATAATGCCCTAAACGAGTTACTAGCTGCCGCTAAGTCAGAAAAATTTTGGGAGACATTAACCTTAATATCCTCCAGGACTCGAGTTTGGTTGATAAATATTTGCTCTTGCTATCAGGTCATGGTTTAGAATGCTGTTTTAACCAACCAACTAGAATGACCTATACATCGCAATCATGTATTGATCACATATTTGTACGTTGCAAGCGGTTACGCGAGTTTCTTGTTAGCAGCTCTGTGCATGACCTTAAAGTATCTGATCACTGCCTAACCTGTCTGTGCTTTGAAAATTTAGTACGAAAAACTGAGGGTGAAATACCTAATCAAATAGTCACTAGAATTGACACCAGTATTTTAAACGAAAAACTCAGATTCGAATTTTGGGGTACAGTTTATGTTGAAGCAGATCCGTCTAAAGCTTATGACATTTTCATGGCCATACTTAGTTCTCATGCAGAAGCGAGCAGTAAAACACTGAAAGCGACAAGTTCCAAGAACAAAAAGTTAAAGCCATGGATGTGTTCCGACTTGATTAGAAAAATCCGTAAAAAAAATAAACTACACAAAAAAATAACAAAACATCCTGGTATTGGGTTTCTTAAGTGCCAGTATAAGCAATTGTTCAAAGATAATTATTACATGAATGAATTCAACAAGGTAAAAGGAGATACTAGGAAAGAGTGGAAGCTGGTTAATAGCCTATTAAATNGGAAAGAGTGGAGGCTGGTTAATAGCCTATTAAACAGATCTGTTGAACGAGCTGATTTCCCCACTTTAAAAGTAAATGGGTTACAGATAACTCAACAGGCAGATAAAGGAAATGCTTTTATTGAATTCTTTGTGAATGTTGTTAGCAGCGTCATTCCTGAAAGTTCCTCAAATGCTTATAAGTGTAGTTGTCTTGACAATGAACCTTCTCAGAGTTCAAGTATATTCTTCGATCCTGTTCTTCCTTCTGAACTGTACAAAATTATCATGTCGTTAAGAAACACAAACGCTCACACCGCTGAAAACTTTTCAAATACTTTTGTGAAAACGAANCCCCACTTTAAAAGTAAATGGGTTACAGATAACTCAACAGGCAGATAAAGGAAATGCTTTTATTGAATTCTTTGTGAATGTTGTTAGCAGCGTCATTCCTGAAAGTTCCTCAAATGCTTATAAGTGTAGTTGTCTTGACAATGAACCTTCTCAGAGTTCAAGTATATTCTTCGATCCTGTTCTTCCTTCTGAACTGTACAAAATTATCATGTCGTTAAGAAACACAAACGCTCACACCGCTGGAAACTTTTCAAATACTTTTGTGAAAATGATAATTCATAACATTGTGGACATCTTATGTCACTTAATAAATCAAAGTGTCGAATATGGCATATTTCCGGAACAATTAAAGAATGCCGGAATAATTCCATTACTTCAGAAAGGTGACAAAAAGGAACTTAAAAATTATAGGCCTATATCGATTCTACCCGTTTTTTCAAAAATATACGAAAAAGTTATGAAAAAAAGAGTAGTAAATTATCTGAATAGAACTAACTTTTTTAGTAAATGTCAATATGGATTTAGACAGGGGTTATCAACAGAGGATGCTTTGTTAAACTTCTACACAAACATACATAAAAGTATTAACAACAAGAAAATATCTGCAGCTTTATTTGTAGACATAACCAAAGCATTTGACACTGTTGATCATAAAATTTTGTTAAACAAATTGCACAAATGTGAATTGAGAGGTTCTATCTCTGATTGGTTTACTTCATATTTGGAAAATAGGAAGCAAAGAGTAAACATCAATAATGTTTACAGTTCCTTTATGGTGTTAGGTCCCATAGTGTTCCTAATTTATATAAATTCTCCNGTTAGGTCCCATACTGTTCCTAATTTATATAAATTCTCTATTCTCACAAAATTTTATAAGTAAAACTGTAGCTTTTGCAGATGACATGGCTTGTACTTTTGAAGCGGATAGTGTTCTTGACTTAACAGCTAACATTAATAATGATTTAAGTATATTAAAACATTGGTTTTCGGCGCATAAGCTGGTTATGGGTGATAAAGCCAAAATTATGAAATTTAGTAGTGGAGGAGTAGATATAAATTTTGGAAACCATTTCACTTCACATGGTACAAATTGTGCTCGACACTTTGTGGGTGTAAATATATGTCCTACAAATACTACTTCCATTACCTACAACGATCGCTTATCGGGCACATCGAAATGTTTTCATATTGAGTGCGTAAAAATTGGAATTGGAAATTGAATTGGAAGGAGCACACTGGTGCACTAAAGCGCAATTCGGTTAGTGTTGTTAGGTAGATGTATCTCTTTAAGCCTGTCTGTTCTATTAAATTACTAACCAGTCTCTATTACGGAATTTTCGATTCGAAAATTCGATATGGATTAGTTTGTTGGGGCGGAACACATAAAAATAAAATCGATCCTTTATTAATTTCTCAAAAGCACATTATTCGAATGATTTGCAAAAAAAATAGGTTAGTGAGCAGCTTGGAGTTATTCAATGAGTTGAAAGTGTTACCCCTGAAGCATTTATCTTATCTTACTAATATTATAAATGTGAAAGTTTGTATGTTTGGATGTTTGGGAAATCATCACGCGGAAACGACTGAACGGATTTGCATGAAATCTGGTGCGCAGATAGCCTATGGGGCAGATTGGTTAATAGGCTATTTTTTTAAGAGTTGCCACCTGTTAAAAAAGTTTAATTTATTTAATATGCGGGAACGACTGAATGGATTTGCATGAAAATTTGCAAACAGGTAGCTTATGACCTAGCTTAGAAAGTAGGCTACTTTTTAAGAGTTGCCACCTGTTAAAAAAGTTTAATTTATTTAATATGCGGGAACGACTGAATGGATTTGCATGAAAATTTGCAAACAGGTAGCTTATGACCTAGCTTAGAAAGTAGGCTACTTTTTAAGAGTTGCCACCTGTTAAAAAAGTTTAATTTATTTAATATGCGGGAACGACTGAATGGATTTGCATGAAAATTTGCAAACAGGTAGCTTATGACCTAGCTTAGAAAGTAGGCTACTTTTTAAGAGTTGCCACCTGTTAGAAATGTTTAATTTAATTAATACGCGGAAAT
>NW_016157839.1:43147-109290 GCF_001687245.7 Rhagoletis zephyria | reverse complement strand
GCACACAGATAGCTTATGACATAGACTGGAAAATAGGCTACTTTTTTAAAAATTGCCATCTGTTTGAAAATGAAATTTTGCTCAAAGATGGTTTATTACTGGACTGAAAAATAGGCTACTTCCTTAACCGGGTTTCCGACCAGAACGAAATTTAGTACACTTACTACGGATTTCGGAAGGATGGTCTTAGACTGAAAGTAAGTCCGATAACTCAAGGCCCCTCCCATACAAATTGGAATTTTCATATTACATACATATCTCTGGAAGTATTTGTGGGAGAGAACTGAAACTTGGTATAGTGATATGTATGTGAAATCAATGTTGGCATTAATCGATTGATGTTTTAATTAGTTAGTTAATTTGATTAAATTCAATCTGATTACAGTTAATCATTATTAATTTTAATCCGACCAAACAGTTAATCGTAACCGCGGTTAAAAAATTAACTTTTAATCATTAACTCTTAATTTGATCAAGTAGGTTTGGTGATTAATTAAGTTATGCTGGAATTCCCCTGTGCACACAAACCAAGTTAATCCGGTATGGCTAAGTCGGGTTTCCTCATCAATCTAAGCAATTTGGTGTGCATTTTCATTAAGATATATACCAACAAACGTTTTACAATCTAGGTTTGTAAAAGTTCCCAGTTTATGTATTACTAATAACAATAATTATATTTTTTTTTATATTATGTGCTTTTTATAAGCGTAAAACACAAAATAATTACTATAACTGGTGTTTGGTTTCAGACTCGGACAAAGTAGACAAATTAATCAGATTTTATTTTTAATTGGATTAACGATTAATGTTTTAAATTATTTTAACGTAATCGCAGCCACCGATTAACGATTAAAAAAATGTTATCATTAATCGTACAGTTGATTACGACTTATTAATTTTAATCGTCAAACGCGATTAACATTTTAATCGTTAATCAGATTAACGGTTTGCCAACACTGTGTGAAATCATGTTCATATTCACGGAGAAAAATGGACGTTTTTGGAAAAGAGGCGTAGTAGCTCCCATACTGACTGAAAGTTTCATATTGCATATCTCTTCAAATGTTTGGGGTAAAGCACTCAAGCTTGGTATGGATGTGAAACTAATACCATACTCATGGAGAAAAATGAGAGTTATTGGAAAAGGTGGTGTGGCAACTCCCATGCAAATTGATTTTTCTATGCTGCATATCTCTGGAGGTGTTTATTGCAGAGGACTGGAACTTGGCACCGAGATGTGTATACAAAATTAATTCCATACTCTTGGAGAAGAATTTGCGTTATTCGAAAAGGAGACATAGTTCCTGCCGTACAAATTTACTGTTTTATACTGCTTATCTCTAGAGGTGTTCATGGTAGAGTACTGGGACTTGGTACTGGGGTATGTAAAATCAATTCTAAATTCATGGAAGAAGATTAGGGTTATAAGAAAAAGGGGCGTGGCACTTCCAGTACAAATTTACTTTTTCTTGCCACATATCCCTGGAAGTGTTTGTGGAAGAATACTGGAACTTGGTATGGAGTTGTGTATACAAAATGTATCAATTGCTCATGAAAAAAATGTGAGTTATTAAAAAAGGAGGCATGCCGCCTCCCATACATATGAAAAACTTCTTAATACATATCTCGGGAAGGATAGAAAATCTCTCGAAGTATTTTAAATTTGTTATGGAGATTTATTTTATAAGTGCCGTACTGACAGAATAAATTTCATTAAATGGAAAAGGGAGAGCCGGGTTCGGCCTTATAATCTAAAGCTCTCTTGAGGCATTTGCTACAGTAATGAGAAGTGGTATTTTATCAAGGCCAGGTTACTAAATTTGAGTTGGAAATATTAGAACTCGCCGTGGCACCTCCAAGAAGGTTACACGTTCACGCGTCGTATACCTGGAAACATTTTAAGGTAAACTTAGAGGGATTGAAAAATAACGAGCTATAACGTAATGGGCACAGAAATAAAATCTCACATCATTAAATTATTTTTCATATTTGTATAAAAGCGCGGGGTGAAACCCGCGGGTATAAGCTAGTATTTTTATAAGGTTCTAAGAGTATTCTTTAACAATTGTGGTCATTTATCTAACGGCAACTATGACTTAAGAACAAATAACCTTAATTTAGCTATTGTGCCGGCATACAATCTTCAGCACTTTCTCTACTCTTACTCCTCAATCGCATCTAGACTGTATAATAGATTACCCGACTATCTACGTCGTATTCGTGATAAACAGGTTTTCCTTAAAAAAGTGAAATCATGGTTATTTAAACTAAATTATACCGAAATAGACTCGCTATTAACTGTAATAAAATAGTTTCATATAATTAATATAAAAAAACTCAGCTTGTAAATGTATGTATTTTGTATTTTTATATCCGAACGAATTCTTCTCACTTGTATTAAGATGTGACCCCATATTCATATATAGCAATTTATTTTAGTAACAATGTAAACTGCATTCGACTCTAGCTCTATGAACTATAGAATGCAGATATTATTAAACAAGTTCTGTGCAATGGTAACAGAGGGATAGAAAGGCCTCCTCTGCGTTGGAAAGACCAGGTGGAGAAGGATTTGGCATTTCCTATTGGCGTCAGTTGGCACAGAAGAGAAATGACTGGCGTGCTGTTTTTGACTCGGCCAAAATCGCTTAGGCGGTTACAGTGCTAATAAAGAAGAAGAAGAAGTTTAGCTTCAAAACTTAAAATAATTTGCGACATCAAAAACAGTTTTATTTTCTCTTTGTAGAGACAATTTCAAGTTTTGCAATTGTTCCATCATCCATCGGTAAACAACATTTAGTCAGAAAGCCAATTTTCATTCTCCAATTGCAGGTAATGTTCCGATCTCAATTTGCGTATGTGCATATAAAAATATGAATAATCATTTAATTGAAATTTTTGTATTGCATGCGTAATAATAAGTAAACTAATTAGCGTTTGTCCAAATTGTGCTAGTTCAGTGTTTCCATATTCATTTAATAATAATAGATTGGCGCTTACACATATGTTAGTATTTGGCCGAGCTTCTCCTCCGATTTGTGGCGTGCGCCTTGACGTTGTCACATAAAGGGGAGGGACCTACAGTTTTACGCCGAGTCTGGACGCAGATTGTATTTTTATGAGAAGCTGTTTTTCATAACTGAAATACACTCGCTGTTAAGAAAAAACATTTTTTCTGTATTTTTTTGGCGATGTTGCTTTGACCAGGGCACAGAGGGATATTTGGCCGATTAAGGCGGCCAAAAGCCGAATTTTCCAAACGCACTTTTTTCTTTTTTAACTGAATATAGGGTGAAGAGAATATAGTTCTTGACTAGATTCCGTTATTTTATAATCCCTCTTTGCTTTAATTCGCTCGCACCGCGCAGTCAAAGTGCCATCTTGATAATTGTTTATTTGGTTTTTAGATGTGTTTAATACAAGCCGAAGTTATAAAAATCTGCTTTAAATCGTGTGTTAATTTTTTTAATTATATTAACTTAGATAATTGTAAAGCATAGAAATACCATATAATCCAAATAGTTTAATACAAATATAATATGATCTAGTACCGGCAGGGCTACAACAAAAAATATCGTATTTTTGCAAACTTTAATGGATTAGAGAAATGAACTACAGTCAAAAAGTTATGTAATACCACTCAACGGCGCTGAGATTCTTACTTGGGTGTTATGCTTGACAGTTCGTAGTTTGGAAACAAACAAAAAAACTGCTGAAAAGGTGCGTTTGCTGTGCACTGACTGAAGCGAAAATACTGCTGCAGTACTGTACCTGTTTTCTTTACATGTACAGGGTGTTCTGTAAAAGTGTTCAATGAGTAATGGGGGGTGATGGGAAAATCAAGACGCCCGGAAACGTTAAGAGGGGGGCTGGGGCGGTGGGGAGGAGGGGTTCAATATAAAAATTTGGAGAGTTGCAGGGAGAAAATACTTCTCTACTTAAGGGTAAGTTGTAGTAAAAATTTGCAAATAAGTCTTTAAAATAGTAAAATCGTACGATTTTTTTCGCAAACTACATATATGTATGTATCTCATTACTTTAAACAATCAATTCTTGTAAATATGTATGTATATTAGGAATGTTAATCCCGGGATCCTGGGATCCCGGACATTTTAAGGTATCGAAAATCCCGGGATTCCTGGCAAGTAATCCCGGGATTTTGGGGATTTGTAATTTGCACTGATGGCAATAATAGAAACTCTTTTCTTGACCAGTATTGGCTATATTTCTTTTTTTATTTAATAATTAATATTTTTTATGAATGTCTAGCTCATTATACATATAATAACGAGCGATAGTAAATTTGAAACACAAATATTAATATATTCGCGAAACCATGGGCCAAATATAGTAAAATTGCGTTTTTAGTTTTTCACTTTGACGTCAGTAATTCAAAAATGATTTACAAAATTCAGAGAAATGTGCTTAGAGAAGAACTATGGGTATAAAATTAATTAGAAAATCCTGTATAATTTAAATGGATTCAAGCTTCTAGTGCAGAAGGGCTGGTAAATATTGAAAATGTCATTTAAAAAATTGTATCCTTTAAATTTCGCAATATTTGTTTTTGAAATAATTATATGTTAAGGGCTTATATAAACTCGATAACTTCCTCGAACTTCGTTCTTCTAACTTCATCAGCTTAAAAATTACCTATTCGTCCTTGTGAATCCAAAAAATTTAAATTTTTTAAATTCTAAAGAAATTTCCTATTGCATTTGTTACCCATGTTTTTATTTTATATTGCATTGAATTTTTTAATAATTTTTGGAATTAATCATATCCTTGAAATTACAAACTCCTTGAGGCTGTTTTGAAAGCACCGACACCTGAAAACAAGCAGCAACTTAAATCGTATTTAGGTATGATCAATTACTATAGTCACTGTATAAGGAATTTGTCTGGGGAGCTTCGCATGTTGTACGATTTAATAAGAGCTAACGTTACCTGGCAGTGTTCGGAGAAGCATCAAGAGGTATTTGATAGAAGTAAGGAATTACTAACGCAGTCGAATGGGTGCGCGGAGCGCGGTGTGCAAACAATTAAAGTTACGTTGAAGAAGTATTTATTGGATCCCAGAGTTAAGTCTCAGCCGTGGGACTTGAAAATAAATAATTTTTTGATGAAGTATAGAAACACCCCTACAACAACAACAACAAACGAAACACCGGCGAGTTTAATTTTTAAATATAAACCACAAACATTGCTGGATGTTGTAAACCCAAAAATTTTGCAAACCTCCTTTGGAAAAGGGAAGGAACTGAATATAAACAAAAACGAAAATAAGAATTGCAAGCAAAAATCTATTGTAAAAAGTAATGAAAAAATATTAGAGTTTAAGCCTAATGAAGTTGTACTATATCGAAACATTTTTAATAATTATTGCAAATGGATAAACGCAAAAGTGATTAATAAAATTAGTAATATAAGATATTACCTATGCAGTAATGGTAAACAAAGAATTGCACATATTAATCAAATGAAAAAATTCCATGTAAAAATTTTTAAGTTTGATTCAAATATATGTAAATATTCGAAGAAAGAACTATTTGAAATTAACCCGGAAATAAACCTTAAAGAAGAGATAAAGAAAGAAACTGATAAAAGTTATGCGCAATTAAAAGAACAGGAGATTAGACGTTCGAAAAGAATACAAGAAAAGCAATTTAAGAATCCCAAATATCAAAAGCAAAACGTTTAACACATCTATTTTATTTGAGAATTGAATTCAATATATACACNGTAAGTTGGCCACCAAGATCATGCGATTTGACGCCTTTAGACTATTTTTTGTGGGGCTACGTCAAGTCTAAAGTCTACAGAAATAAGCCAGCAACTATTCCAGCTTTGGAAGACAACATTTCCGAAGAAATTCGGGCTATTCCGGCCGAAATGCTCGAAAAAGTTGCCCAAAATTGGACTTTCCGAATGGACCACCTAAGACGCAGCCGCGGTCAACATTTAAATGAAATTATCTTCAAAAAGTAAATGTCATGGACCAATCTAACGTTTCAAATAAAGAACCGATGAGATTTTGCAAATTTTATGCGGTTTTTTTTAAAAAAAAAGTTATCAAGCTCTTAAAAAATCACCCGTTATGTAAATAAGCTCTGTTTTAACATAGGTACTCTCTTTCTCTCTGTTACTCAATAAATATGTAATTTTAAGGAGTAGCTTGTAAGAACATTGCAGTAAAATAAATGGTCAGTCGTAAACCGAACTCCCAAGCATTTAGTTTATTCACATACGGATCAGCATTTATATGGGGAGAGCGGCAAAAAATACTTTTAAGCGACATTCCGGGGTACAATTTTTACCCTAAGGTCTGTTAAATGTAAAAAACTGCAATGTGTAAAAGTGGCCGGGGTTGGGGGTGGGCGCCCACAAACAAGCATGTGGAAAATAATAGGTACACGACATTGTGACCAGTTTCGGCTATTTATTTTTTTATGCTTATTATTTTTTATAAAACCACAACTCACTATGTAACAAAAACCATATAAGTCCAAATTTCAAACGTTGTAAAAAATATAAAAATTCAAAACAATTTTGAAACAACAACAAACTTTTTGATACGAAATTTTAGAAAAATCTAGGTTTGCAGTTTTATAGCTCATTAAATTCTAGCTCAAGAAATTGCAAGTTTCAAGTGGCTTTAAATTCGTTAAGTTTTGATAATTTTTGTTTGCGGGTGGTATTATTTTCTTCCACAAAAAAAAATTTTTAAACATACAGTGTTTCGACTATATGGAAGCAGGTGGAAATAATAGTAAACCTGCACCAATTTCACTGAAACTTTATATCTGCTCTAGTTTTACTTAGAAATAGGGAATTATGAAATTTGATAAAGATGGAATAATTTCCACGCCTTCTACTCTTGTAGGCGGGAACATTAAATTTCATCCGATTTCGATGAAATTTCGTTTGTGCTCTCTCTTTTATTAGAAAAACCTAAATATAAAATATCGGGATGATTGGATCACTATAACGTCCAAAACTCACAAAAAATGTGGGCCCAGTCGTTAAATGTAATGGAGTTTTAGTTAATTTTCTTCCTGCTTTTCACTCTCAGAAAACAAAGGTTATACCATAAAATGACTTACTTTTTTACCAATGTTTGGTGAGATTTTTTCATTGTTCGAAAAATTCTTTTCACGAAATTATGCAATAAGAGGCTGAAAATCAAAAATTAAGAAAATCAAAAATTACATATATATGCAAAGTCGCGCGCAAAGATCAAGTTATACATTCTAAAACCACATAAAATTCTCTAAAACATTTGTCTAATTTCGAGACCTGACGGGCCGGTACTCACACTTTTTTACTAATAATGTAGATTTCAAAGTAAACTTTTTGATAAGAAAATAGGAAGGCACCAAATAAATGATAAATACCTTCACCTGAATATTCCACGATATTTAAATAATTGATTATAGTTGAAAAATAAACCTTTTCCCTAAGGGGTTAATCGCCAAAGGCAACTTAACTGATTACTCGATATCGCGCCGATTCCCGTATTTCTTTGGAAATGTATTGTTCGTGAAGAAGGGGGGTGAGTAAATAATGTGAAATGTGGTATTTGTGACTTTTCCTTTTCCCTCTCAAAGTCCAACCGGATTTTTTTTATACCCGAGCGTACTTGTGCACAAGGGTATATCAATTTCGTTCACATAACGGTTTTTTGTAACAGCCAAAACGAATCGAGATAGATATAGACAAATGTATACATAAATGCTCAGAATGAGTAGAGAAGTCGATTGAGCCATGTCTGTCTGTCCGTCCGTCTGTCCGTCTGTCCGTCCGTCTGTCCGTCTGTCCGTCCGTCGGTGTACACGATAACTCGAGCAAAAATTGAGACATCTCAACGAAATTTGGTATGTAGGTTTCCATTTATCCAAGGTAGGTTGGTGTTGAAAATGGGCGAAATTGGACTGTAACCAAGCCCACTTCCCATATAACGGTAATTTCCAGAAATACGAAAACTGCGATATTTTAGTAACTAATGACGATAATGTACTCAAAATTGACATTTACAATAACTTTCAGACGAAAAATAGGATTATTATAAAATTTTGGAAAATGGGCGTAGCCACGCCCACTTATGGTTACATGTGTATATCTTGGTAACCGCTGCACCAATTTCTTCCAAACTTGGCACAGTTATTGATACAACGTACCACATGGCCGAAAATTTTTAAAATCGGACAATAACCACGCCCACATTCCATATAACGGTAATTTAGAGAAACACAAAATCTTCGATAAATCAGTAAATATTAAAGCTAATTTATTCAAAATAGATGCTTGAAACAATTCCTTACCAAGAAATACGTTTATGATAAAATTTTAGAAAATGGGCGTGGCACCGCCCCACTTATGCTCACATATATGTATTTCGGTAACGGTTCTACCAATTTGTTCCAAACTCGGTATGGTTATTGTGCTTGAAACATAGAAGAAAAACGTTGAAAATTATTGAAATCGGACTTAAATTACGGCCGCTTTTCATTAAACGGTAAATACCAGAAATGCTTGAAACTTCTATATTACGAAATTTAAGGACGCTAATTTACTCAAAATTGATACAACCCGGCTTACCATGTAGCGGTAGCTTTCAGAAAGGTGAAAAAGCATATATGTAATACTTGCGCCGGGTATTTAATGTTCGGCTCCGCCCGAACTTAGACTTTCTTACTTGTTATCAACTGTCACCATGACCATTTCCAATCTGCGTTTAAAACTATGATATTTACACTGTTCTCCCGATTTTCAAAAATGAGGTGTCAATTGAAAGGGCTTGGCCTCTGGATGTGCATTAGGAATATATTTTTTAATAGGGTTGCCACCTGCGTTTAAAATATGATATTTACACCGTTCTCCCGATGCTCAAAACTGAGGTGTCAAATGAAAGGGCTTGGCCTCTGAATGTGCAGTGAGGCTATATTTTTTTGAAAGGTTTGCCGCCTGCGTTTAAAATTATGATATTTACACCGTTCTCCCAATTTTCGAAAATGAGGTGTCAAATGAAAAGGTTAGGCCTCTAGGTTTTATTTTTTTAAATATTGTTATAAATTTCATACTAACGAAATAGTTATTTCCGCACTTACATTTATGAATTCGTAAATATGTATGTAAGTATGTTTGTATGTACATGAAATTACTTAAATTAAAACTCAAAAACAACTCATTCAACAGCAATATTTGCGGTTCTACCTGCAAATGGGCATAGACATCACAATTATTGCAAGTATGTGAAAATATTTTTAAACAAACAGCATACATACACATGCATGCATAAGCAAACGCAATTTTAACACGCTTTGGTAAGAACAACCATCTACATAGCAATGCTCTAACTAGTTGGCGAAAACGGAATTCACAAAAAATATAAACCCTCTTGCACACCTGTAGGCAAAGCCTTTTCATTTGCCCCACGTTTTTTAAAACCGGGCAAACGGTGTAATCCTTATAACTTTTTGACACAAGGCAACCCTATTCAAAAATAAAAGCCTTGGTGAACTTCTAAACGCCAGGCACACTCATTTGATACCTCATTTTTGAAAATCATGCGAAGGATTTAATATTATAATTTTGTAGACAGGCGGCAACTCTGTTCAAAAATAAATCCTTATTGTACGACTCCAGGCCCAGCCCTTTCATTTGACACCTTATTTTTTAACCCAACGAACCGGGCAGATTTTATAATTTTTAAAAAGGTGGAAATCTTATTAAAAAAATAAAGCCTTACCGCATATCTTGAGGCCCTTTCATTTGGCTCCTAATTTTTAAAAATCGGGAGAACGGTGTAAAAATCATAGTTTTAAACACAGGTGGCAACCCTATTAGAACATATATTCTTACTGCACATCCAAAGTCAAGCAGTTTCAATTGACACCTCATTTTTGACAATCAGGAGAACGGTGTAAACAGCATAATTTTACACGCAGGTGGCACCCTATTAATAATATAACGGGTGATTTTTTTGAGGTTAGGATTTTCATGCATTAGTATTTGACAGATCACGTGGGATTTCAGACATGGTGTCAAAGAGAAAGATGCTCAGTATGCTTTGACATTTCATCATGAATAGACTTACTAACGAGCAACGCTTGCAAATCATTGAATTTTATTACCAAAATCAGTGTTCGGTTCGAAATGTGTTTCGCGCTTTACGTCCGATTTATGGTCTACATAATCGACCAAGTGAGCAAACAATTAATGCGATTGTGACCAAGTTTCGCACTCAGTTTACTTTATTGGACATTAAACCAACCACACGAATGCGTACAGTGCGTACAGAAGAGAATATTGCGTCTGTTTCTGAGAGTGTTGCTGAAGACCGTGAAATGTCGATTCGTCGCCGTTCGCAGCAATTGGGTTTGTGTTATTCGACCACATGGAAGATTTTACGCAAAGATCTTGGTGTAAAACCGTATAAAATACAGCTCGTGCAAGAACTGAAGCCGAACGATCTGCCACAACGTCGAATTTTCAGTGAATGGGCCCTAGAAAAGTTGGCAGAAAATCCGCTTTTTTATCGACAAATTTTGTTCAGCGATGAGGCTCATTTCTGGTTGAATGGCTTCGTAAATAAGCAAAATTGCCGCATTTGGAGTGAAGAGCAACCAGAAGCCGTTCAAGAACTGCCCATGCATCCCGAAAAATGCACTGTTTGGTGTGGTTTGTACGCTGGTGGAATCATTGGACCGTATTTTTTCAAAGATGCTGTTGGACGCAACGTTACGGTGAATGGCGATCGCTATCGTTCGATGCTAACAAACTTTTTGTTGCCAAAAATGGAAGAACTGAACTTGGTTGACATGTGGTTTCAACAAGATGGCGCTACATGCCACACAGCTCGCGATTCTATGGCCATTTTGAGGGAAAACTTCGGAGAACAATTCATCTCAAGAAATGGACCGGTAAGTTGGCCACCAAGATCATGCGATTTGACGCCTTTAGACTATTTTTTGTGGGGCTACGTCAAGTCTAAAGTCTACAGAAATAAGCCAGCAACTATTCCAGCTTTGGAAGACAACATTTCCGAAGAAATTCGGGCTATTCCGGCCGAAATGCTCGAAAAAGTTGCCCAAAATTGGACTTTCCGAATGGACCACCTAAGACGCAGCCGCGGTCAACATTTAAATGAAATTATCTTCAAAAAGTAAATGTCATGGACCAATCTAACGTTTCAAATAAAGAACTGCGTTTTTTTTAAAAAAAAAGTTATCAAGCTCTTAAAAAATCACCTATATATATATCCTTGCTGCACATCCAGAGACCAAGCCCTTTCATCTGACACCTCATTTTTGAACATCGGGAGAACGGTGGAAATATTATAATTTTAAACGCAGGTGGCAACCCTATTCAAAAATATATCCTTACTGCACATCCAGAGACCAAGCGCTTTCATTTCGAACCTCATTTTTTAGAACCGGGAAAACTGTGTAAATATCATAGTTTTAAACGCAGGTGGCAACCCTATCAAATAAATATATCCTTACTGGACATCTAGAGGTCAAGCCCTTTCATTTGACACCTCGTTTTTGAAAATCAGGAGAACGGTGTAAATATCATAATTTTAAACGCAGGTCGCAAACTATCAAAAAAATATATCTTACTGCACATCCAGAGGCCAAGCCCTTTCATTTGACGCCTCATTTTTGAATATCGGGAGAAAGGTGTAAATATCATAGATTTAAACGCAGATAGAAAAAGGTTGTGGTGACAGTTGATAACAAGTAAGAAAGTCTAAGTTCGGGCGGAGCCGAACATTAAGTACCCGGCGCAAATATTACATATATGCTTTTTCACATTTCTGAAAGCTACCGCTATTAAAAAATATATCCTTACTGCGCATCCAGAGACCAAGCCCTTTAATTTGGAACCTCATTTTTGAGAAACGGGAAAACGTGTAAATATCATAGTTTTAAACGCAGGTGGCAACCCTATTAAAAAAATATATTCTTTCTGCACATCTAGAGGCCAAGCCCTTTCATTTGACACCTCATTTTGGAAAATTGGTAGAACGGTGTAAATATTATAATTTGAAACGCAGGTGGCAATCCTATTAAAAATAATATCCTTACTGCACATCCAGAGGCCAAGCCCTGTAAGCCCAATAAACTGTAAAAACAGACCTCGTTTATTTGCCATAAATAAGACATGTGTACAATAAATCGTTTTATTAAAAGAGAACTATAGAATTTCATTTTACAAAAACTTTTCAGTAATATGAGAAAGAAGGATCTATAAAAAATAAATGCGGTATTTCACTAAAAAATTCATTGCACCTACGTGATGCTACATATTATAGTAAAAAAAGCTAAAAGGGCGTGCTTCGGGCTATTACCGTTTCGATTCTGGTAAAGCATTTTAAGGTGCACCTAAACCTTTTTGAAATGTCAGTTAAGCTACTCTAGCGCTCAAGGCCTCATATAATAACTAGATACATTCACATATGTAAATAAACATTTTTATTCAATCTCCGTATATGTACGTGTAAAAAGAATATAAAAAAAAAAATTGTGAAACAAAAAACAACACATAAATATTTTTTCAACGCACGCGTTTAAAATATAATAATAATAATAATAATAGATTGCCGCTTACACATATGTTAGTGTTTGGCCGAGCTTCTCCTCCGATTTGTGGCGTGCGCCTTGATGTTGTCACACAAAGCGGAGGGACCTACAGTTTTACGCCCACTCAGAACGGCGATTGTATTTTTATGAGAAGCTGTTTTTCATGGCAAAAATACACTCGGAGATTTGTCATTGCCTGCCGAAGGACGACCGCTGTTAAGAAAAAACCTTTTTCTATATTTTTGGCGAAGTTGCTTTTGCCAGGGCTTGAACCCAGGCGTTGCGGAGTGGAAGCGCGAGCTATTAGCAACAACATTGTGAAAGTGGTAAATATAGTTAAAGGAGACCTCTATTAGTATCCCCACCGAGTTTCATAAAAAAATTCACCATACTTTGCACGGAATAGCAATTGGTTCCGTAATGGAAATCTCAGCCTCGTAGAAAATTATCGCTGGGCAGTCTACTCATTAATTTATCACAGTGTGGGGCGCCTGTCACACGTTCAATACTTATTGTGATATTTGGATCGTGATCCATATTGATGGATTTCAAAATAGTGCTGGTTCGCGCGGGAATGCTACATTTTCAATATGTATCGCATCACTATTTACATGTTTTTGTGTCGAGAAGTTTAAGTCCAATAGATGAAGCCTGGAAATCTTATCTTAATGTTATTTTATTGAAAATCATCTATAATTCTATGGTGATGCCACAAAATGCATGCTATTGATATCACGAAATATGCCACACCTTCAATACTTATTGATAGATCTTTGATCCATATATAGAGTATATGAAAGAAGGTTTGAACAACAGTATGTGCGGTGTATTTGGGCGCTTTAGCGTTTCGGTATATGCATTTAAGTCGAGTTTTTAAATATTTGTTTTTTGTTCTGCGGCTAAGATCCCGTTCAAAACACAATAGCTTAAAGCGCGTTTTTATGAAAAGTACATTTTTCGGCCGCTGTGGTGTAGTGGTAAGCAGTGCGCGCTTCCACTCCGCAACGCCTGTGTTCAAGCCCTGGTAAAAGCAACTTCGCCAAAAATATAGAAAAAGGTTTTTTCTTAACAGCGGTCGTCCTTCGGCAGGCAATGACAAACCTCCGAGTGTATTTTTGCCATGAAAAACAGCTTCTCATAAAAATACAATCGCCGTTCTGAGTGGGCGTAAAACTGTAGGTCCCTCCGCTTTGTGTGACAACATCAAGGCGCACGCCACAAATCGGAGGAGAAGCTCGGCCAAACACTAACATATGTGTAAGCGGCAATCTATTATTATTATTATTATTATATTTTAAACGCGTGCGTTGAAAAAATATTTATGTGTTGTTTTTTGTTTCACAATTTTTTTTTTTATATTCTTTTTACACGTACATATACGGAGATTGAATAAAAATGTTTATTTACATATGTGAATGTATCTAGTTATTATATGAGGCCTTGAGCGCTAGAGTAGCTTAACTGACATTTCAAAAAGGTTTAGGTGCACCTTAAAATGCTTTACCAGAATCGAAACGGTAATAGCCCGAAGCACGCCCTTTTAGCTTTTTTTACTATAATATGTAGCATCACGTAGGTGCAATGAATTTTTTAGTGAAATACCGCATTTACTTTTTATAGATCCTTCTTTCTCATATTACTAAAAAGTTTTTGTAAAATGAATTTCTATAGTTCTCTTTTAATAAAACGATTTATTGTACACATGCCTTATTTATGGCAAATAAACGAGGTCTGTTTTTACAGTTTATTGAATAATAAAACGTTGTTTTGGACTTGGTAACTTTTAGGTAACTTTTTTTGTAAATTTTGGTCAGACAATTTTTTGTCGTGTGGCAACCGTGTTCGCGGAAAGTTGGTGTGGCTAGAGAAACTATTCTATGCGAAGGCAATTTTGTCAATTGCATAAGATTTGCACCGTTCATTCGATTTTCAAAAGTGAGTTGTCAAATGAAAGGGATTGACCTCTGGATGTGCAGTGCAAATATATTTTTTAATAGGGTTGCCATCTGCGTTTAAATTTATGATATTAACACCGTTCTCCCGATTTTCAAAAATGAGGTGTCAATTGAAAGGGCTTGGCCTCTGGATATGCAGTAAGTATATATTTTTTTAATAGGATTGCCACCTGCATTTCAAATTATAATATTTACACCGTTCTACCAATTTTCAAAAATGAGGTGTCAAATGAAAGGGCTTGGCCTCTAGATGTGCAGAAAGAATATATTTTTTTAATAGGGTTGCCACCTGTGTTTAAAACTATGATATTTACACGTTTTCCCGTTTCTCAAAAATGAGGTTCCAAATTAAAGGGCTTGGTCTCTGGATGTGCAGTAAGGATATATTTTTTAATAGCGGTAGCTTTCAGAAAGGTGAAAAAGCATATATGTAATACTTGCGCCGGGTACTTAATGTTCGGCTCCGCCCGAACTTAGACTTTCTTACTTGTTATCAACTGTCACCATAACCTTTTTCTATCTGCGTTTAAAACTATGATATTTACACCGTTCTCCCGATATTCAAAAATGAGGCGTCAAATTAAAGGGCTTGGTCTCTGGATGTGCAGTAAGGATATATTTTTTAATAGGGTTGCCACCTGCGTTTAAAATTATAATATTTCCACCGTTCTCCCGATGTTCAAAAATGAGGTGTCAGATGAAAGGGCTTGGTCTCTGGATGTGCAGCAAGGATATATATATTTTTAATAGGGTTGCCACCTGCGTGTAAAATTATGATATTTACACCGTTCTCCCGATTTTCAAAAATGAGGTGTGAGGTGAGGTGATGTGGTGTTATTATAATTCAAAGTACACAAATGTAGAAAACGTACATCGATAATTTGATAAAAAATTTCGCCTGTGGCGCTTTTTCCATAAAAATCAATACTTCGATAAATAATGAAAATTTTTAATAAAAAATCGCGCGATTTTTTATTAAAAATTTTCGCCTGCGGCGCTTTTCCCATAAAAATCAATAATTCGATAAATAATGAAAATTTTTAATAAAAAATCGCGCGATTTTTTATTAAAAATTTTCGCCTGCGGCGCTTTTCCCATAAAAATCAATAATTCGATAAATAATGAAAATTTTTAATAAAAAATCGCGCGATTTTTTATTAAAAATTTTCGCCTGCGGCGCTTTTTCCATAAAAATCAATACTTCGATAAATAATTAAAATTTTTAATAAAAATCGCGCGACTTTTTATTAAATATTTTCGCCTGCGGCGCTTTTTTCATAAAAATCAATCAACAAAATCTCTCGATTTTAGACTGAATCACTTTTTTTATCATTACATCGATATTTAATTTAAAAAAAGTTAATTACAATGCCCGTTTTTATTGTTTCTCGTTTTCAGTGTTTTTTTTTGGGCATTTTTTGTTGTGTGGCAGCACCGACATTGTAGTACAATTGGTTTACAAAGCAAAAAGTGAGGTTGAAGTTGACATTTTTTGCAACTTAAAATTCAATTTTCATAAAAACTATAAGCCTCCGGAGGGTGGGGTTTTCAGATTTACAATCACAAAAAGCCGCTCTAAACCCCCTCACTTTTGTGTTTTTTTTTAAAAGCCGGGTTCCGTATTGGAAAATTTTCCCTTCTTCGATATGTGGTTAATTATTTTTGCTGAGCGCTGTGTTGCCTGATCAACGCAATTGTTTCTAGTAGTGTTGTCACCGCTACACACAACCACAGTGCAATTTATCAAATTAATCCAACTTTTTTAGTCTGACTTTATACACGGCAAACGTACCAAAAGTTACCAAAATAAAAAAAAAGTTGGCAAGTTACCAAGGACTCAAAAAGTTACCTATTTTGGTTACATGTGACCAAATGTGGCAGCCGTGTCCGCGAATATTTGCCGCAGCATTTACATTCACTTATGAACGAGAACGACAGCAGTGAACCTTCGCGAAGGCATCGCTGCCACTTAAACCCTCCAGAACTGCCGGAGTCAATTGCTACTTTTGAACCGCTACCGCACCGACTCCTATGTAAGTAGCTACTCTATTAACCCGTGGTAGTGCAGAATCGAACCTGTCGGAAACAGAATAGCGAAAAACTACGACAGAGGGCGTCCATAAATCACGCAAGTGACTATTTTAGTAAGTCCCTGTAGTGCAGAGAGAGCCGATGGTGACTACCGCCTAGGACATTGCCTTGTTAAAGTAATCGCTGAAATACACTGCAAGAAGTCGGTCGGTAATTGACGAAGTTTATCAGGTAGCTACCGATTCATCAGTCCTGTAGTCGCTCCCCCGTACTGCAGGGTAGCTACATATAGTATGAACACACGCTGTTTGGTCCACCAATACATACGCGTACGAACAACAGCGGACATTTTTTCTACCTAACATTCGCGAATGCGAACTATCAGGACTGGTTTTATGCTTCTCGTTCGCGAAGGAGAACAAATACAGAATATTTGATTCGTTCACCTTCGCGTATAAAATCATAAATGTATATACGCGAACGTTCATATATGAATATTTGCGAACTCTGTTTTTTATATACAATTTAATTTATGCATACTCTATATTTTTATAAAACGTGTTTAATTACGGACTAGCACCCCATATTTCTATCTGATTGTAGTAAATAGAACAATATTTAAAAGTATTTCACTGTTTTAATGAATTACTTATTACCAAGGAACTGATTTTTAAGGCCTAAAAACCTATAAAAACGGCAAAATAAAATCACGAAATAGGCTGGAAAAGGCAAAATTAAATAGCGAAAGAGGCGGAAAAGGCACTAGAAATAACAAAAAAGGCATAGAAGGCATTAAAAAGACAAAAACTGAAAAATAAAACTGGTTTACGGGAAAAATGTTCAACGGACACCACTATCCAATTCCAAAATTCGAGTTAATTTTTTATTCTAGGAATAAGTGGTCGAGATATTTTCAGGTGTACATGGCGTATAAGTAACATTCTTTCCAGCTCATTTTTCATACAGAAAATCTTTGCTCAGTTTCATATGACCACTTATTCTTCTTCTTCTTAATTGGCGCTGTAACCGCCTAAGCGATTTTGGCCGAGTCCAAAACAGCACGCCAGTCATTTCTCTTCTGTGCTAACTGACGCCAATTGAAAATGCCAAGTGAAGCCAAGTCCTTCTCCACCTGGTCTTTCCAACGCAGAGGAGGCCTTCCTCTTCCTCTGTTACCAGCATCGCGGCCCGCGTTGAATATTTTCAGAGCAGGACCACTTATTAGTTCTTCATTTATCCATCGATTTTCTTCATTATCAACTTGATATTTTTGTAATAAAACAGGCTTTAACACAGTCTTGAATGTACTAACGTGCGTTAGTCGTGAATTGATACAAGTGGCGCCAAATTTAAGTATGGCACGTTTGAAACTTTTATATTATCAAGAATTAGGGCTTTTTCCTCGCTATAATCACTTTTTAAAGGTACAATAGGCAAAAAAAGGCAAATATCTAAAACAAGGCAAAAAAGCAACATTAAATGTGTATATATGGAATCACGGAAAGCTAAATCGTGAACATTCTTACTCGAATATACTCTATCTCTTTAGCAGAGAAAACGCGATTTCCATAGAATCCGTTTCCTGCTTAATACAAAAATTTTTGGGAAAATATAACTTCACAACACAAAACGTAACAAAAAGTGTGTACATACATATGTAGATATATTAGATATATGTATGTACTCATATGTACAACACTGTTCACGAAAATAGCAGCGACATATTGACAAGTTTTGACGATGACAAAATAATAAAAATCAAAGTCCTGAACTTTTCACAAAGAATTTTCATTAAAATCATACTCGCACTTTATTATAGTTAAATGGAATGGACTATAAAACGGCATACCCGAAAGTACTTACATATGTATGTAGTTTTCAAAAAATTTTAACATGAACAAAACTCGTCGCTCAATCATTAACCCTGAATTACGAAATGTAAAAAAACAAAGCATTAGCCCCTTTTACTCCCAAAGTATTTGCAGATTAAAATGTCCAGCTTCCACAACCTTACTTGTAACCAGCATTCAAACGTGGTTGCGAATATTGTACAGTGCCATATACTGTGGTCTAGAAATAAAATAGCCTGGTTCTTTGTATTTTTACACTTTGGAATTAAGGGTAAATTAGATTCTAGTAAACTACCCAATTTTCACTGAGACCATTATTTGTAAAATTATAACGCAGTAATTTTTTCATATCAAAGTTATAAAAGGTGTTACTACAACATCTAATTAAGTATTTCGTATATATTAGAGCAGCAAACGTCTTTTATCCAAATTATTCCTGTTTTTGGTTTTAATTTATTAGTTTACCTACTTTTGCCCAAATGAAATTCGGGAGGTTTTCGGGTTGCTTACTCTGTGCGTAGTTTTATAATAGTTGCGTTCCAGATGCTTCACGAAATTCACGATTTGCAGGAACAGCTGTTTTCTCCATTAATAAACCTTATGGGAGGTGGTCACCTGGAACGACTTCCTGTAAAAACCTGCAAATCGTGAAGCATCTGGTACGCACCTAATTATAGGCGACATGTTCGTATCGCCAGAGTTTGCTACCTATGGCGCGAAACAGGGCCGGTGCTGCCGAAAGTACTACTATAGGAGTTTTTTACTACCATTTTGTCATTCATACTCCCGTTCTCCCCAAGGACCGATTATACCTACAGTGACCATATTTATGAGAGCCGAATACGGGACAAAAAATAATTTTGCAAATTTTTTCCACAACAGCTTACAGATCTTAAAGCTTTCTTCGATGCTCCTAGATGTATTCGCCCTGAAACAGTATCCTTTTAATAACATCACAAATTTGTAGGATAATTTTCTCGAGATTTTTACCCCGTATTATTTAAAATCCAACTGTTAAATTTTAGTATAATGAAGACCAATTTTAAGTCGCTAAGGCTTACCACGGATTTTTGACAGTTTTTTTTTGTTGACGATGTTGACCATTTGGTTCATACAAAGTAAGTATGTTCGACCTTTTTTTTTTTGAAAGAGAAGCAAATGAGCAGCTCTTTCCACTCGCACTTTATTATACTGAATTTTAATGAGTTACAAAACTGCCGACTAAATTTTTTCTAAAGATTCCAGTTAAAAAGTTTGAAATTTTGCTGAAACATTGCAGAATTAATTTTTATAGTATTTTTGCGCAAAGTTGGAAATTTGGTATTATATGGTTTTTGTTAGGAAAATAGCTTTAGTTTCATAAAATAAATAATAAACATTAAATAAACTAAGGAAAAACAGCCAAAACTTACTAAAATGTCGATTCCTAATTTCTATTTTGGTCAGTGTATGTATGTATTCCTCGATTCGAATCACAGGCATTCAGATTAGAAAATAATAACTGCTTATAGAGAAAACTCCCATCATATAGCAACATCACTTAAAACTCGTTCATTGGCATGCAATTTTAATGAGCTGTTAAGGCGTCGAAACACCGAATACGGGACAATTACGGGACATTAAAAAAAAACAGAACATTTGGCGTCCCGTATGAAATAAATAAATTACCAGGACAATGGGTCAAAAAACAGTACTGTCCCGTATAATACAGGACGGATGGTCACCGTAATTATACCACTATTTTTCGAGGTAATTTACTTTTTTATTACAATTTAAAAAGTAACTCAAACGATGTTGCTTTGAACACTGCCAAAGCACATTGCTTGGAATCATATCCGATCACGCTTTTCCTTTCACGTTTTAATAAAAGTTCTTACGCCATATAACAGCATTATTTAAATCTTACGACTGTAGTGATTAATATATATTGGATATAATCCTCTTTTTCGCTCTTGGAGGAAAAGCTCGTTTGTTGGTCCGAACACACAACGCGGCAGGAAAGAGCACTTGGAGTAGAAATCCACAACAAGTTTTTCAAGCGTTGTGGGTTTTGGCGCTCAAGTCGGAATATAAAACTTAAAGCTGAATAGAGCGCCGAACGCCTGAAAAGCTTGTTGTGGAGTTGTTCTATTACGCTATACTACGAGTACATATACCGACTTGCGGAGGTGGGACCGAAGCACAAAGGGGCCTGCAGTTTCATCTTCTTCAAGACAGGAAGGGCAAATACGGTTGCCAAGTATTTCGCCCGCATCCAGCGATTTGTGCCTCGGGTAGGTGTTCTAAAGTTGTCTACTATCCTACTTGCTTAACGAAGCAGCCCCTCGAAGCTTCCCAGTCTTTACTGAGGGCCGCAACTGGTTGTGGGCTAAGAAATACGTGACTTGAGTTCTTTGTAATCAGCGAGTATTCCCGTGTGACATGTCACTTACCAATATTTAAAGTAAACAAGTTTGTTTTATTTACCAATATAATTTAACTGAGACTTGCATGGCCTAGTTTAGAAGGACTTAGTCGCCTATTTTCATCATGTTGTCCCTGTCCTTGAGGACTGCAAATAACACGGCTTGGAATACCGAAGGCTGCGTACTATCCTTGGACATTGAAAACCACGACTCTACACGACATCCACTTTTTTTAAACCTTAAAGTGGCCGTTAGTTGAGTTTTTAAACGACTTTTAAAATATTTGGGGTGTACTCCCTAAAATGTCAGATTACTCCCCAAAAATTGCCTTTTATACTACCCTAAGAAAATAGAAAACGACATCACTGAAGAGGGTACGGCTTAAAAAAAAATCATTTTCCAGGTTCTCTTTCTTAAATCTTGGTAAAATTTAACATTAAATTGTAAAGCATTTCGGCTTCTGTTCCACAAAAAATATCTAAAATAGGTACATATATCGTTGGCTTAGTGTACAAACGTGCCAAGTCCATTTTTTTTAATTTTTCCGGAGGGGCAAACAATCTTCTAACTTTTTTTGTTGTTAATATTTTTCTAATCTGTAAATGCAGTTTTCTTCCTTAGTTCGTGTTGTTTCAGTACCAATAATCGGCCAATTTCAAAAAAAAGCTGTTGCAGACTTGTTGTAGACATTTGATTTCGCAAACATATCTCCATACCAAGTTCCAATTCCCTACCACAAATACTTCCAGAGGTACATATGTGTGCATTATGAAAATTCCAATTTGTATGGGAGAGGGCACGGATTTATCGCAATTATTTTCAGCCTAAGACCATCCTTGAGAAATCTGTAGTAAGCAGAGACATATTACATAAGGAATATAAAAAAATGGGTCCATAACTAGTAAATTGTAGAAATTATGTTTTGTTACTTAACTATTATTATTTTTAACTAAAAAATAAGTTTCGCTACCCTATAAGTGTTATTCATAACATAATATTTTTTCCGTCGCTCATAACTTTTATTTTCGAGTTTTTTGGTTTTACGTTGCTCAGTGGAAGTTATAAAGCGTTCGCATTGAGCCATTAACTCGAGTTTATAGGCCATTTTGGAGTTTAACGCTTAACTCTACTCTTAAACTCGTAGTTTACCATACAACAAATTTCGCTAAACTCTCCTTAAACACCACTTTTATTTGGAGTTTATGGAATGCAACCCCTTTTTTTGACCCGATTTGGTTTGTGTCTTTGATAATCCAAACCTGCAAAAAACTTGCCGCAGGTAGTCTCTTCCCGTACTGCAGGATTTAATCAGAATTAGTCCGAGGTCGTTCTGTGCACATAAGTATAGAATATCAACAATCTGGCGAAGCAAAAACCAAAAATGTGGCTCGATAGAACTTTTTTTGCTGATTTCAACCCTACCAAATTTATCTGGCGAAAGTAAAATATAAAGAAGATAACAATGGTTAAAGTTAAATTTTCTGATTTTTTTTAAATATTAATATCTTCTGGGCAACATAACCGATTAAAAAACTAATGACGTCCAAATAAAGGTACTTAATTTGTCCTTCATGTATGTACATAATTTATATGCTATTTTTTATATTTTTAGTTCGGTAATACAAAAAACAAAATAAAATAAAAATATATTTTTTTAAATGGCGTTTATATAAAATAGTTTTATAGTATATACGTCGTATAAAAGGCATTTAAATTATGTTGAAATAAGCATCAATAATTCTTTAATCGGTTAAGTAGTTTCCGAGATATTGAACACATAAAAAAATAGATAAGTTGGACTTTAACCTCTTTTATTGGCTTTGGTTTTTATTTGCACCAAATAATTTTTGTATGGTTGAAATTAGCGTAAAAAGTTCTATCGATCCTCATTTCTTGTTTTTTTTTTTTATAGCTAAACGGTTGGTATTCTAGACTTATGTGTGTGTGTGTGTTAAATCCTTTAGTACGGGAACAGACTAAATGAGAATTTGAAAAAGTAAACAAAAAAATTTCAAATTAAATTCTGAGTTTCTTAAACACTCCAAATGTGAACGCTTGACAGTAGTTCATTAACTCAAACCGTTAAACTCGAGTTAATGGCTCAATGAGAACGTAATATAAGACAAAATCTTTCCCGGTGCTCATAAATTTCATTGCCAACATTTATTTATTTTTTTCCGTTGCCTGGAAAGAATTATTCCTAAGGCAACATTTTTTCCGTTACTCATAATATTTATTTTCGAGGTATTTGTTTTCACGTTGCCTGGTAAGAGTTATTCTCAATGAAATTTTTTTTCGTTGCTCGTATCTTTTGTTTTCGACTTTTGTTTTTTGACGTGCTTAGTAAGAGTTCTTTCGAAGGAAATTTTCTTTCCGTTGATCAAAACTAGACATAAGAATATAAGTGTGTTTTAAACAAGAATTCTTTAAAGGGAACATTCAAAATAACTAATATCACCCTCGACATTTGAAAACTCCACTTTTTTCATTTAACTGTTTATTTAACTTTTACTCAGCTTTGACTATTTACATGTGTCAAACTTACTTAATATTTTTTGTTTATGTTGATAATCCATTACAACCCTATATGGCCAAGGTGCTTAGGGGACGCGATAGATACTATGTATATATAGTACTTGTATTCTAGCAATTTAAAAGCTCTAAAAATACATATTGAAAAGGTAACATCTATAATCGATATACTCGTACACAAAAAGGTGTTACGATAAAAGTTTCAAGAAAATCGCATCAAAAAAATAATATTTGCTTATTAATATAAGTATATGTAGGTATAAAATATGAGCAAATTTATGAAGAATTTCCGGTAACGTGCAATAATGTGAATGGAATTAACGTCAACTTCACTTTTGAAAGGGAATTAATGTCAATGACATTAGCACTCAGGCAAAAGTGAGTTAATGTCAGAAGACTTATGGAAATTATGTCATTCACATTAATTCACTTCAGAGAAGATCAAAACACGTGTAATAAGGTCAGTGGAAAAAACGTCCAAGGCCAAGTTTTCTTATTGTCCATAGACAATATTATCTTTTCGAAAGCGCAGTAAAATCCATGGACTTTACTGCTCTCTCAAAAAAAACATGGACAAAATCCACTTTTAACATACATATGTCGCGCCGTTCAGCTCGCGCACGCCCCTATCCCACCGCCACCCATCCAGAAAAAATATGGACTAAATTCGCTGTTTACATATTTCATACTAATTTTTTTATGTTTTTTATGACGTATTCATGTTTTAGATATATTTATTTACAAGTTAAAAGGCAGTCGCAAATAATCGCAGCACATGACTTGCTGTTAGCGAAGGGATATTCTACCGAAATCCGAAATAAAATTTTCGTTTAGTTAACTTTAATCCCAAAATTACCACACCCATTTACAGGGGTTTGTCACATTACAGAAAAATCTTGTCATACAAGCATTATTTCTGGATAGGCATTCTATCGGAATTCGCAATCAAATATACATTTTTGCAAACACACGACATTTTGCAAAAATTGTTGACTCCCACAAAATAGAACATTTCCTCAGAAAAAAAAAACTCTTTTTAATTTTTTTAAATAGTTTTTAAAGAGAACTAGCTTTTACCCGCGGGTTTCACACCACGTCAGAGGGAATTAAAGGGGTCATGTGACTTGTGGTTCCGAAGTTATGGCTGATAAAAAATTCCAAGCCTATGTTAGGTGCTACGCCCCCTTTTACAAACTCATTTATATATACCTTAATATAAGCATCTACTATAGATATGTCTGCATACTAAATGTCATGTTTATGTGACTTATGGTTCCGGAGTTATAACTGGTAGAATATTCCACCCCCTTTCACAGTCTCATTTANACATTTTGCAAAAATTGTTGACTCCCACAAAATAGAACATTTCCTCAGAAAAAAAAAACTCTTTTTAATTTTTTTAAATAGTTTTTAAAGAGAACTAGCTTTTACCCGCGGGTTTCACACCACGTCAGAGGGAATTAAAGGGGTCATGTGACTTGTGGTTCCGAAGTTATGGCTGATAAAAAATTCCAAGCCTATGTTAGGTGCTACGCCCCCTTTTACAAACTCATTTATATATACCTTAATATAAGCATCTACTATAGATATGTCTGCATACTAAATGTCATGTTTATGTGACTTATGGTTCCGGAGTTATAACTGGTAGAATATTCCACCCCCTTTCACAGTCTCATTTATATATATACCTTACTATAAGCAACTACCATAGATATAGCTGCATACCAAATTTTAAGTCCATGTGACTTCCGGTTCCGAAGTTAGAGCTGATTAAATAATTCACGCCTATGGGGGGTGCCACTCCCCCTTTTCCAATACCGTCAATTATTTCCCATGAGTATGGAATTAATTTTGTTTATCTCGACAGCAAGTTCCAATGCTCTACCACAAATATTTCAAGAGATATACAACATGAAATTTTTAGTTAGTATAGAAGGTGCCACGCCCTCTTTTTCAGTACTGCCCATTTTTCTCTATGCCTATAACCTTCCCGGGGTAAAAGCAAATACGTGTGCAAAGTTTCGTGCGATTCCTTGCCGCGGTTCAGGAGTTATAAAGTAATAAACAAACAGACATTCACATTTATATATACAGATTAATAAGGATTATACTGTCTCTATTGAGAGATTTTTCTTTTAAAATTTAATGAATCCAGTTGCTAAATCGGAACCGTCTCCATTGCCACAACGAGATGTGTTTGACGTTCACAGTTGCGGACATTAAAATACAGACAGATAAAAGGAAGGAATTTTATTATGTGAATCTTTAGTATTATTGGCTTCTTATTCGTGGTAAATATGTATAATACTAGCTTATACCCGCGGGTTTCACCCCGCGATGAGAAGATAGTAGGGATAAGAAACGAGTAGAATAGAGGCATAGAGGGAAAAAGAAGACATGTCACCTTAATTCAATGTCCTGCTATAGCTAACGGAAATAACGGAGAATTACTGATTTGTAGCTGCCTCTGTTTAGTTGCACTTTCAACGACTCAGGTAGTTTGTTCCAAAGTCGCACAGCGTTGACGAAAAACAGTCTGGATGAGGTCAGTGAGGTATGTTTAGGGACAATAAGGCTGTTATGTCGGCGTGACACTGGTCGTATGAGCTTGTCACAAAGATATTTAGGGGAGTTCCACTTGAGCAACTTGTACACAAACATACAATTTCTTGCAGCAAGGTAATTGAAAATAGTACAACCCAGGATTGCATTTTTCCAAGGAGTCATGTGATCATACTTTCTAATCCCGTAGACATAGCGTGTAACATTATTAAATGCTACCTCAATTTTATGCGATGACACCGAGTCTAGCTTGCTATATATCTCCTTACCAAGGTCCAGTTCTCTCCCACAAATACTTCCAGAGATATGTATGTATTATGAAAATTCCAATTTGAATGGGAGGGACCTTGATTTATCGGAATTATTTTCCGTCTAAGACCATCTTTGTGAAATCCGTAGTAATTTTACCAAATTTCGTTCTGATGGGGAAACCGGTTAAGGAATTAGCCTATTTTTCCATCTGCGTGCAAAATTTCATCCTCATTTAGCTAATTTCATGTATAGAACCCATACAAAAATTTTAAGCGAATCGAAAATGTGACCCCAAATTTGGTGTGCGATATGAAAAAGAATGTCTCATCTATATTTCACTACTGCTACGCATAACAAAAAAAAATTCAAAATAAAAGTAACGAGCAACCATGATTCAATTATTATAGGTTTTGTATGTAGCTTTTTTCTAAAATTTGACACTCCCACCGACAGGGATAGTTTTCGGAAGCAGGAGAAAAAAGGGAAGTATTCAATCACACTTCCTAAAATGGTAGCTAAATTCCACAATAATGTGTGGATAATAGTGAATGGTGGTATTTTAAAACAAAAATTATCTAATTTAAACAAGCTTATTTACATCGAATATAACGCCTGATTGTTATTAAAAATAAATATTTCTATGTATATGTATACCAAACTTTCGTACGTCAGAAGGCGCATAACTCGCGAATGATGTGTCCACTTCACTGAAGGATATTAAGAAGCTATTTGTTTGTGGAAAACTTATGGAATATTTATAAAAAAGAACGATAAATAAAAACAATTGGAGCTTTCGTTTCTTTCGCGGCTCGATTGCTTCGAATATAGTAATTTGATGTTGCACTTTTGGTGTTCTGGGGAGATTATGCCACCGTCAGAATATTAAACATTGGCTTACAAAGTCGTGATTGGCGATTCGTGCCGGACGAACTCAGGAAGAATAAAAAGAACAAAAATATAAATTAATAGATAAACACGCAGCTACTGAACGACTGAGGCAGGGATCGTAATCTACATCGTCAAATGAGAAGTGCCGTCTCCACGAATATCGGCATTTAAGGGAATTTCGTTTCTTTAGCCTACATTGAATTTCTGAAGTCTATAATTTATGTTGCGATAATTTTATTGTTTAATATCAATGTAAGTGTAATAAGTGTCTAAACTATTCTGCATTGTCTTATTTGTTCCTTATAATAATTATTCGTTATTATTATGTTTTTCGTATTTATAAATATACAGACATATAGGATTGAATTTTTAACCTTGGCCCAAGAAAAATTATACATATTCGTTGGAAATAAAGTAAAACTCAGATTTTGGTATTATTGCCCGTTTAAAAGTGAAATAAACCAAATTTCGCGTTATTGCCGTTTGTTTTATTTCCAAAGAATGTGTTTCAAATTTGAAATTAAATTTGATTGAATGTTTGTAAGAAATGTACATTTACATACCTTTGGCTGTAGCTGAATTTGCAAAGGTGCTCGCTGTCATTGGTTAGATTCCAGACGTTCCCAAGATGTTAAAATGTTAACACAAATATTGTTTTGTATTACCAAACTATGAAAAAGCATCTGTGAAGTTCATAATGATAGCGTATTTGAACGAAACCCTTTCCAAACACACATCTATGTAAAGTAAACAGGCCCCTCGCTGCATTCCTTTTTCGATAGTTCCGAACTAGTTCTAAATTCGGCAGATAAGATCTAGTTCGTTCTGCATCCCTTTTTCTATAGTTCCCAACCAGTTCTAAATTCGTCACCTTAGATATAGATTTCCAATGAAACAAGTGAAATGAAATAGTTTTTTAAAATAGCCACATTTCGCTGATTTCGCTGACTGGTTCATTTTTGGCGCTAAAGATCTAGTACAGAACTAGAAATTTGCTTCATTAGTCCGCGGTTTCCCTCACTTGTGTGTCATAAGTTCTTTGAATTAAACAAAAAGTGTTTTAAAACTTACTTGTGTAAAATCAAACAGCATATAATATATAACCCCAAAATTTTTTGATTTCGTAAACTCCAAGCGAAACGTACGTGGGTTTCCTTCTACGGGAAGTATCAAAATACTGCCTCTAGTGAGAATCAAACAATTTCTAACATATTCGCTAATTTTTTTAATGCAATTATTCCATTAACTGCCAAGCATACTTCGACTATCCTTTTAAACTAAGCCCAATTAACTCAATACATCTAATATATAAAAATCTCGTGTCACGGTGTTAGTGGTCGAACTCCTCCTAAACGGCTCGACCGATCTTTATGAAATTTTTTGTTTATATATGGTAGGCATGAGAATCGGATGTAAAGTATATTTCATACCGCTAGGTTCAGGAGCGTGAAACCTCACATAAAAACCGAATTTTGCATATTGCATACCTCTGGAAGTGTTCGTGGTAGAGTACTCGAACATGGTATGGATATATATGAAAACAGTCGCATACTCATGGAGAAAAATTGTGGTTGTCAGAAAAGGAGGCGCGGCGCCTCCCATACAAATCGAATTTTTCATACTGCATATCACTGGAGATGTTCACGGTATAGTACTCGAACATGGTTGTTATGTATTGCCCAATGAAACACGTGGTATCTCTTCGGTCGTCGTTCTTTTTAATAATTCACATCCTTTAATTCAACATCAAGATCATACGAAGTAATCGATAAGTAGAAATCGAATAATATATTAAGCCAACAAGAATGATAGAATACAAGATTGCGCCGTCCTGGGCGTTGACATTTGTGTACCACAAGTAAACAAAGAATAGAGCGAAAAGAAGAACGAGTTGAAACTACCAAAGTAGTTCACTTTACAGCGAAAAACGTGTTTTAATTTTGCTAAATGCGAAAATATTGCATTTTTCACCTAATCTATTAGAGAACCGTGAACATTTTAGTGCACTCCATTGCTTTGCAATTGAGGCTGCTTCAGCAAACGGTTTAGCGCACTCCATTGCTTTGCAATTAAGGCTGTTGCAGAAAACTGCAGCAGCATCTCTGCGGGATTGATTAGTTAACTTGCTAATGGAGGCTGCGTGGAGCAGAAACGAAATCATTGTGAGGAAATGCTGTTAATATAATAATAGAGAAACATTTTATGTACACAAAATGCAGCGATTAGTCCCAGCGCTACACTTGCACCTACGCTTCTTGCATCTTGGCGGCTGTCGCAATTTAACACACAGCGCTTCATTGTATTAGTTTTTACGCAGTCTTCAACTCAAAAATCACTCATAAATTGCAAATTAACACAATTTAAACAGATTTCTCACTTATAATTAAAATTTCTCTTTCGCTGATTTGTAAACAAAAGTTTATTTACAAGTTACCACAACTGTCAAAATCGGCAAAACCAAAGTAGCGGTATCACTGACGGCGCCACCTTTGTTCGCTGCACCGTGTTAAGCCTAGAATACACTAAGCTAGGTATAGAGATATACAAAAACAATCGCATACTCTTGGAGAAAAATCCTGGTTATTGGAAAAAAAGGCGCGGCACCTCGCATACAAACCGAATTTTTCATACTGCATATCTCTGGAAGTGTTCATGGTATAGTACTGGAACTTGGTATGTACAAGATACGTAAAATCTATCGCATAGTCATGAATAAAAATTGGGGCTATTGGAAAAAGGGGCGTGGCCCCTCCCATATAAACGGAATTTTTCACACTGCATATCTCTGGAAGTATTCATGCTATCTACAAGGGGCGTGGCACCTCTCATACACACCGGATTTTTCATACTGCGTATCTCTGGAAGTGTTCACGATAGAGTTCTGAAACTTGGAATGTTCAAGATAAATATATCAAATCAACCGCATAGTCATGAAGAAAAATTGGGGCTATTGGAAAAAGGGGTGTGGCACCTCTTATACAAACCGAATTTTTCACACTGCATATCTCTGGAAGTGTTCATGATAGAGGACTGGAACTTGGTACGTCAAGATATATAATATCCGTCGCATGATCATGAAGAAAAATTGGGGCTATTGGAAAAAGGGGCGTGGCACCTCTCATTGGAACCAAATTTTTCACGCTGCATATCTCTGGAAGAGTTCATGGTAGATTACCGGAACTTAGTACGTACTAGATATATAAAATCAGTCGCATGGTCATGAAGAAAAATTGAGGCTATTGAGAAAAGGGGCGTGGCACCTCCCATACAAACCGAATTTTTCACAAAGTTTATCTCTGGAAGTGTTCATGATATAGTACTGGAACTTGGTATTAATTTATAAAATCAATCGCATAGTCATGTAGAAAGATTGTAGCAATTGGAAAGAGGGGCGTGGCACCTCCCATAAAAAGCGAATTTTTCATACAGCATATCTCCGGAAGTGTTCATGGTAGAGTACTCGAACATGGTAAATCCCTAGCGCAAGGAGGGTTTGCTTGACACTTTCCAAAAACTGGTGTTTGAGTTATTCGAAAAAAAGGCAATTTGAAAAAAAAACCCGGCTCTTATCGGACACATACATATATCGCATTTAAACCAAAAGAAAATCGGAATTAAAAATAAAAAACTTATTCGGTAAATGTGCTGATATTTAAAATAAATTTAGTATATAAGGCTTCTCATCCTCCACTTAAATAAATAGCAGTATTTTTGCTTAAGGGTATTGAAACTAATGCTTTAAACGCGAGTACATCGGAATTAAATGTTCTGTAACTGATTTCATAGCACACTGATTTACTCCAATTTAAAAATAATACATATACCAAAAAAATAACCCTCTAACTAGTCTGTGTTTAAAAGAAAGATTGGTAAAAAAGTTGTGTTTGCGATTTCAACAAAATAAAAAAAGGCGTGAGTACTAGGTACTCATGAAATTTGATGTGTAAACATATTCGTACGGCAAAGCAAAAAGTACGTTTACATTTAAATATAATGCGAATCAAAGCTCGTTAGCTGTCAAATTGGTTGTGCTTGTTATTCATACAACTCGAGGAAAAGTTAGGCTTCTTCTCTGTGCCACCGTGGCTACTTTTTTCTGCTACACATATTATGCTATTTAAATATATTTTAACTTAACATATTATTAAAAATACCTTTACAATCCTCTTTTCCTTGCCAGCGTCAATTTTTTACTTTTCATTTGACATTCCTCCTCATCTTCGCAAGTATAATCGATAAAACTAGGTTGGTTTAATCGGAGATTATTTTATAATTATAACTTTGTATGGCTAATCTCATTTTCAAATTACAGATTAGGGAGGTAAGCTCGAAAATGAGGATAATCTTTTTATATGTAAATCTATTAGCAGGCGATTTAGTTACATACATACACATGTAGGTTAGGTTAGAAATTAATTATTATTAATTTCACTTAATTTTAATCATTTTTCTGATTTAATTATTTTATTCATATTCATTTTTAATTCTTTTAATACATGAAATTATGCGTTTAAATGATAAAATATGATACTTTTATATACTTGTGACTCAAGAGTTTTAAAATATCTTAAATACGCCGCATTAATTACTGTTTTTAAGTTTGTAGTTTGAGCAATTAATATTTGCATATATTCCTAAATTTAGTTTATTTTCGGAATATAATCTGTGGTTCTGCTTCATCTGTCACTGGGTTTCCATTAAAGTCATAAATATATATAATACTAGCAGACCCGGCGAACTTTGTCCCGCCCGAAATTTGTATATATTTTATTGAAACTTTTTGGTCCAACATTTTCACCAACAATTCACGTTTACGATTTTCATTGGCACATTCGTCTGCTAAGATTATGGTTTGGTGGTCATTTGCCGCTTTAAATAACCTAAGGAAAGTGTTATATCTATGAAGGAGTTCTTGAAGTTCTCCAGTTGTGCGACATTTCATAGCACGGTTATTCGTAAAGCGAAATAAATTTTTCCCTCTTCCAATAGTTCCAATTTTTCTCCAAGAGTATGCGATTTATTTCGTACATCTCCATACAAAGATCCAGAACTCTACAAAAAAATTTCCAGCGCTATGCAGTATGAAAAATTCGGTTTGTATGGAAGATGCCACACCCCTTTTTACAATAGCTCAAATTTTTCTCCAAGGGTATGCGATTGATTTCGTATATCTCCACACCAAGTTCCAGAACTCTACCATGCACACTTTCAGAGATATGTAGCATGCGAAATTCGGTTTGTATGGGAAGTGCCACGCCCCCTTTACATATAGATTTTTTTTAGCCTAAAACCATCCTTGGGACACGTGCGGCAGGTGGCAGTTTCAAAAAAATCGGTTCAGCCGCTCTTGAGCCTTGCGAAAACTAAAAAACGGCTTTCAAAATAAATATTAGTTGAGATATATTATATATTATAATTATATTTTGACAGTATCCGTTGTTTCTGATTGGCGCAAAAAAAATCTTGCCTAGTGATGAATTCGCCCCTTGATATGGTCGTTGCTCAAAGCTATTTATATTCGAAATTGCATGAAAATTGGAAGACAGGAATCTATAAGCTTTTCCAGGCAAAAAGCTACCTACGTACCGAATTTTAGGCAAATTGGACCATAAATACGATTTCTTCGAATAGATCGGTCCCTGGTCCACTTCTCGGAAAACATGGATCATATATGCTAATATATGCTTAAAAAGCTACTTACGTACCAAATTTTAAGCAAATCGGACCATAATGAGATTTTTTCGAATAGATCGGTCCCTGGTCCACTTCTCCGAAAAAATTAATCATATATGCTAATATGTATATGCTAAAAGCTACCTGGGTGCCGAATTTTAAACAAATCGGACCGTAAATAAAATTTTTTCAAATAGATCGGTCCCTGGTCCACTTCTAAAAAAAAGGGAGTGTCTATTCGCACTTTGCCAGTGTCACCAGTGTACCAGTGTACCAGTGTCACCAGTGTACCAGTGTCGGGAGTCTTCGGGTCTGCCAGTGTACCAGTGTCACCAGTGTACCAGTGTACCAGTGTCGACAGTGCCGCCAGTGTCACCAATGTACCAGTGTCACCAGTGTCGCCAGTGTCGCCAGTGTCACCAGTGTACCAGTGTCACCAGTTTCACCAGTGTACCAGTGTCGCCAGTGTCACCAGTGTACCAGTTTCACCAGTGTACCAGTGTCACCAGTTTCACCAGTGTCACCAGTGTACCAGTTTCACCAGTGTACCAGTGTCAGCAGTTTAACCGGTGTCGCCAGTTTCACCAGTGTCACCAGCTTAACCAGTGTCACCAGTTTCACCAGTGTACCAGTGTCACCAGTGTCACCAGTGTACCAGTGTCACCAGTTTCACCAGTTTTACCACTANCCGTTGTTTCTGATTGGCGCAAAAAAAATCTTGCCTAGTGATGAATTCGCCCCTTGATATGGTCGTTGCTCAAAGCTATTTATATTCGAAATTGCATGAAAATTGGAAGACAGGAATCTATAAGCTTTTCCAGGCAAAAAGCTACCTACGTACCGAATTTTAGGCAAATTGGACCATAAATACGATTTCTTCGAATAGATCGGTCCCTGGTCCACTTCTCGGAAAACATGGATCATATATGCTAATATATGCTTAAAAAGCTACTTACGTACCAAATTTTAAGCAAATCGGACCATAATGAGATTTTTTCGAATAGATCGGTCCCTGGTCCACTTCTCCGAAAAAATTAATCATATATGCTAATATGTATATGCTAAAAGCTACCTGGGTGCCGAATTTTAAACAAATCGGACCGTAAATAAAATTTTTTCAAATAGATCGGTCCCTGGTCCACTTCTAAAAAAAAGGGAGTGTCTATTCGCACTTTGCCAGTGTCACCAGTGTACCAGTGTACCAGTGTCACCAGTGTACCAGTGTCGGGAGTCTTCGGGTCTGCCAGTGTACCAGTGTCACCAGTGTACCAGTGTACCAGTGTCGACAGTGCCGCCAGTGTCACCAATGTACCAGTGTCACCAGTGTCGCCAGTGTCGCCAGTGTCACCAGTGTACCAGTGTCACCAGTTTCACCAGTGTACCAGTGTCGCCAGTGTCACCAGTGTACCAGTTTCACCAGTGTACCAGTGTCACCAGTTTCACCAGTGTCACCAGTGTACCAGTTTCACCAGTGTACCAGTGTCAGCAGTTTAACCGGTGTCGCCAGTTTCACCAGTGTCACCAGCTTAACCAGTGTCACCAGTTTCACCAGTGTACCAGTGTCACCAGTGTCACCAGTGTACCAGTGTCACCAGTTTCACCAGTTTTACCACTATCACCAGTTTCACCAGTGTCACCAGTTTCACCAGTGTCACCAGTTTCACCAGTGTCACCAGTTTCACCAGTTTCACTAGTGTCGCCAGTGTCACCAGTTTCACAGGTGTCGCCAGTGTCACCAGTGTCGCCAGTGTCACCAGTGTAGCAGTTTCACCAGTGTACCAGTGTCACCAGTTTCACCGGTGTCACCAGTTTCACCGGTGTCACCAGTTTCACCAGTGTCACCAGTTTCACCAGTGTCACCTGTGTACCAGTGTCACCAGTGTACCAGTTTCACCAGTGTACCAGTGTCACCAGTTTCACCGGTGTCACCAGTTTCACCAGTGCCACCAGTGTCACCAGTGTCGCCAGTGTCACCAGTGTACCAGTTTCACCAGTTTCACCACTGTACCAGTGCCACCAGTGTCGCCAGTGTCACCAGTGTACCAGTTTCACCAGTTTCACCACTGTACCAGTGCCACCAGTGTCGCCAGTGTCACCAGTGTACCAGTTTCACCAGTTTCACCACTGTACCAGTGCCACCAGTGTCGCCAGTGTCACCAGTGTACCAGTTTCACCAGTTTCACCAGTGTACCAGTGTCACCAGTTTCAACAGTGCCACCAGTGTCACCAGTGTACCTGTTTCACCAGTGTACCAGTGTCAGCAGTTTCACCGGTGTCGCCAGTTTCACCAGTGTCACCAGTGTACGAGTGTCACCAGTTTCACCAGTGTACCAGTTTCACCAGTGTACCAGTGTCACCAGTTCACCAGTGTCACCAGTTCACCTGTGTCACCAGTTTCACCAGAGTCGCAAGTGTCACCAGTGTCACCAGTGTCGACAGTGCGGCCAGTATCACCAGTGTACCAGTGTCACCAGTGTCACCAGTGTCGACAGTGCGGCCAGTATCACCAGTGTACCAGTGTCACCAGTTTGACCAGTGTCACTAGTGTCGCCAGTGTACCGGTGTTGCCAGTCACGAATGTGTCGACAGTGTCGCCAGTGTGGCCATTATATTTTATATAGAAAAGCGCCGCAGACGAAGTTGCCCGATTTTTTAATCCTTTTTAATATATACTGAATTTTTTTATAGAAAAAGTGCCGCAAGCGAAAATTTGGAATAAAAAAATCGCGCTATTTTTTATTCCAAATTTTCAATACATATTAAATTATTGTTTTTCTTTATTTACGAATATAAAACAATATTTTAATATATAGTAAAAATCTGGAAAAAAATTTACTGCGGCGCTTTATTCTTTGAAATTTTCATTATGGCTCATTCCACGGTAATCGATACCGAATGAAACGAAAATACACTAAAGAATATGACTGTATTATTTCTAGTAAGTAAGAGTAAATAAATCTAACTTTCAAGACTGAAAGCCAAAATTTTGAAATTTATCTCTTTTTACTTAAGTTGTACCGTTTACAAACCCATATGAGAGCTTAATTTTTTCAAAATTTACAAGACTGATTTTCGTAGTCTCTTACCTTTTTTGCATTGTTTAATCCGTCAGTGGAGATAATATATTGAAGCAAAGCATATTTTAATGTCACGCCCGTCACAAAATACACAAAATAGTAATTTTTTGAAGGAAAACACATCTTGGACAGTGTAAAAAAGCTGACGAAAGTAACGCTATGACACAGGGAAATATGTGCGAATTGCTTTTAAGTATTTATATGCTTTTATTTTCGAAAAAAGAACCGATTATGTTGGTCACGCCCGTCACATGTCACACCCGTCACAATTTAAAGTTTGACAAACTGCGATAAATTCGGCCAGGGACTGCTACGTTACTTATCAGCTAATCTGAAATGTGTCATATATCTGTTTGTGATCTGCGATGATAAAGCTAATCACAAAGATATGTTGCTCGAGTTAAGCTATGCTGTCACGGATAAAAAGATATCATTACTTCGCTTGTCAGGTCAAAAAAGTATCTGAAACGGTTTTTTCAGGTAACGGCCTCGGTTTGACAGGTAATAGCCTCATACTATTTAAAAATAAGGTACTTTACAATTACTAAGACATACAATGGAGAAGAAGAGACCGATCAAGGATTATCCCGTCTTTAGGTGGCAGAATCTTGTATGTGTTCGTAAAATCCGATTTTTTGAGAAATAAAGTTGGCTTAGTTGTCTAATAACGTGTATTTACATATTCATGCTCAACTTGTCACACCCGTCACGAACGAACTATTTAAAAGCATAAGCAGAAGACATAATTAGCTGAAAAACTCTGATGCAAGTAAGGAGTAGTTAATTTGGTTTGCGTACTAGTCACACCCGTCACAGTGACTAAAATTCAGATAACATAGTCGGATTAAATTGTTTTGGAATTTTTATTCCAGGCATTGTGTATATCTCGGAAACCCATTACAAAATACTCGTTTTAAAGAATTTTGTATTACAGTTTAAGAATTAAACCTTAAAATGTGAGTTGAAATGTCACACCCGTCACCATGGAATGAGCCTTATAAATTAAAATAATTATACCCGTATTAAACAAAAAAGAAACAGTAATTTGATATAGAATGAAAATTTGGAATAAAAGACGGCGTAATTTTTAATTCCGAATTTTCGCCAGCGGCGCTTTTTCTAACAAAAAAAATTTTAACATATAGTAAAAAGGATTAAAAATCGGCCGATTTCGTATGCAGCGCTTTTCTATGTAAAACAATATGGTGACACTGGTGAAACTGGTGACACTGGTGCACTGGTGACACTGGTGAAACTGGTGACACTGGTGCACTGGTGACACTGGTGAAACTGGTGACACCGGTGAAACTGGTGACACTGGTACACTGGTGGCACTGGTGACACTGGCGACACTGGTGAAACTGGTGCACTGGTGACACTGGGACACTGGTGAAACTGGTGACACCGGTGAAACTGGTGACACTGGTACACTGGTGAAACTGGTGACACTGGTAAAACTGGTGAAACTGGTGACACTGGTACACTGGTGGCACTGGTGACACTGGCGACACTGGTGCACTGGTGACACTGGTACCCAGGTGACACTGGTGAAAGTGGTGACACTGGTGAAACTGGTGACACCGGTGAAACTGGTGACACTGGTACACTGGTGAAACTGGTGACACTGGTACACTGGTGAAACTGGTGACACTGGGAAACTGGTGACACTGGTGCACTGGTGACACTGGTGGCACTGGCGACACTGGTGGCACTGGCGACACTGGTACACTGGTGACACTGGTACACTGGTGAAACTGGTGACACTGGTACACTGGCGACACTGGTGACACTGGTGACACTGGTGAAACTGGTGACACTGGCGACACTAGTGAAACTGGTGACACTGGTGACACTGGTACACTGGTGAAACTTGTGACACTGGCGACACTAGTGCAACTGGGTATACTGGCGACACTAGTGAAACTGGTGACACTGGTGAAACTGGTGACACTGGCGACACTGGTACACTGATGACACTGGCGACACTGGTGACACTGGTGAAACTGGTGACACTGGTACACTGGTGACACTGGTGACATTGGTGAAACTGGTACACTGGTGACACTGGCGACACTGGTGACACTGGTGACACTGGCGGCACTGGTACACTGGCGACACTGGTGAAACTGGTGGCACTGGCGACACTAGTGAAACTGGTGACACTGGTGACACTGGTACACTGGTGACACTGGTGAAACTGGTGGCACTGGTGACATTGGTGAAACTGGTATACTGGTGACACTGGCGACACTGGTTAGACTGGTGACACTGGCGGCACTGGTACACTGGCGACACTGGTGAAACTGGTGACACTGGCGTCACTAGTGAAACTGGTGACACTGGTGAAACTGGTAACGCTGGTACACTGGCGACACTGGTGACACCAGCGACACTGGTACACTGGTACACTGGGGAAACTGGTGACACTGGTGAAACTCGTGGCACTGGTACACTGGTGACACTGGCGACACTGGCGACACTGTCGACACTGGTGAAACTGGCGACACTGGTGGCACTGGTGGCACTGGTGACACTGGTATACTGGTGACACTGGCGACACTGGTGACACTGGTGAAACTGGTACACCGGTGACACTGGCGACACTGGTGACACTGGTGAAACTGGTACACCGGTGACACTGGCGACACTGGTGACACTGGTGAAACTGGTACACCGGTGACACTGGCGACACTGGTGACACTGGTGAAACTGGTACACCGGTGACACTGGCGACACTGGTGACACTGGTGAAACTGGTACACCGGTGACACTGGCGACACTGGTGACACTGGTACACTGGGGAAACTGGTACACTGGTGAAGCTGGTGACATTGGTGGCACTGTCGACACTGGTGACACTGGCGACACTGGTGACACTGGTACACTGGTGACACTGGCAGAGCCGAAGACTCCCGACACTGGTACACTGGTGACACTGGTGACACTGGCGACACTGGTAGCACTGGGACACTGGTGACACTGGTACACTGCTGACACTGGCAAAGTGCGAATAGACACTCCCAAAAAAAAGGATCATATGTGCTAATATATGCTAAAAAGCTACTTAGGTACCGAATTTTAAGCAAACCGGACCATAAATGCGATTTTTTCGAAAAGATCGGTCCCCAGTCCACTTCTCGGAGAAAGTGGATCATATATGCTAAAAAGCTACCTGCGTACCGAATTTTAAGCAGATCGTACCGTAAATAAGATTGTTTCGGATAGATCGGTCACTGGACCACTTCCCGGAACAAATGGATCATATATGCTAATACATGCTAAAAAGCTACTTACGTACCAAATTTTAAGCAAATCGGACCATAATAAGATTTTTTAGAATAGACCGTAAAACATGGTGGTTACCGAAAGGACTTCTCTTTATAGTTATAATTAGTATAGAGTATAGATAGTATAGATACCATCTTTTGTTTGCAAAATCGGAAGCTAAATTCATTTGTGCGGCATTTCCTCTTACCCTCATGTTCTCTTTGTGCAATCTTGTATTAGCGCTGGTCCAGTACTCAATCAACTTACAGGTCTTTACACGAACGTGCAGGAAGTTACAGGAAAATAGATCCCGTACTCCAAAATCATGTACATAAATGAGAGCGATTTTTGGAGAATTGTGTAGAGAATGAAGTTGTAAGATTTTACCCGATGTTTTTTATGTTCCCGTGCTTTTTGCTGTTACTCACTTAGTACTCTCACTTCAGAGAGAGATTTTGCTGTTTGACCTTTTTACAGGATTTATCACAAAAAGTGTTGGATCAGAGCTATTATATCATCCATACATATGTATATATACATATATATGAACATGTATGTTCATCAGTTATTCACGGGCGCAGTTAAAATGATTTCATCATTTTTTAAATTTTCGCCTTGCTTTTTATCAAGCCTACTAAACATATGCCTAAAGCTATTCTACGAATATCAAAACAAACTTGCTAAAAATGAGTTAATGCATATGTATTTACATACAATACATATAGGTAGGTTTTTACATACGGAAATGCCAACATATCGTGTAAAGGCAAATTAGATTTGTTTCTGTACAAAGCAGACGCACGTACATATGAAATAGAAATGTTTCTATTTTTATCTGGCACACAGATAGGATCATCTGAGTTTAGTTTATTTCGTTTTCAAAGAACGTATTTTTAAATAGGTAAATAAGGACTGTGAATTTGACAGACATACGCAATTACATATGTATTGAAAAAGTAACATTCACAGATGNATCATCTGAGTTTAGTTTATTTCGTTTTCAAAGAACGTATTTTTAAATAGGTAAATAAGGACTGTGAATTTGACAGACATACGCAATTACATATGTATTGAAAAAGTAACATTCACAGATGCATATACAGTAAAACCCGCTTAAGTACCTCACGAAAAATGTCAGCTTTTTGAGGTACTTAGGCGGGTTGGGTACTTAAGAGAACCCGCTTAAGTACCTCGATGCGGGTACTTAAGCGAACATAATTACTGATGTAGTTACATCTTCTTATTAACTTACATAAATACTTGAATAACAAAATTTAATGAAGTATACATAATTTAAACCCAAATTCGTAGCATTATGTAAACGCATAAACAAGTAAAGAAAAACTTTATTAAAAAAATATTTAGTACAATGGTATGTCATTTTTACAAGAATTAAATTGTTAAAACATTCAAAGTTGGACACATCATTTTGTACCAAATTCACAATAATATTGTGTGCCACTTATGTTTATTTATTAATTCTTTAGATTTTTCAATCAATTAAAACGCAGTTCATTCCCTAACATATACCATATAAACCTAAGCTTAAGATTTTGTAGAACACTTAAAAAAAATCATCATAATTTCAAACTTTTTTCTCAGAAGTGTTTTTTGAGTATACAGTTTTATAGCCCATTCAATTTTAATGTAATATTGTGCAAGTTTCAAGTGGCTTAAAGTTACCGTTGATTTTTTTTAATTTTTTTACCGAAGGTGTGTAGCGCTGCTACTGAATTTCAAAACACGTAAATATTTTAAGGAATTTTAAAAGAGCACTTAAAAGGGGAAAAGTATAAGTAAAAGTGTAAATAGGGCATGAAAAATTTAGGTACTTAGGCGGGTTGGGTACATAAGCGGGGAGGTACTTAAGAGAGGGATTTTCTTCAGAATACATAAAAAAATTCACGGTGTCCAAAAATGTTGGTTACTTAAGCGGGTTAGGTAATTAAGCGTGGGGTACTTAAGTGGGTTTCACTGTACATATCGTGTAAGAACACATTAAGCGCCTGACATCGGGCGAGTAAAACAAACGTGTTTGAATTTATCGTCACTGATGGACGTCAACGGCCGATGTCGGTTCGGTTATCGGTTTATGTGTGAGAGTGCTCATACAATCACAAGTGTTTATTCATATCGCCCGCATATAGCCGATATCGGTGTGCGCGTAGCGTTATAGCTTCCCAGATTTTACCCTTACCGAAACCAAGGATGTATACACATCAAAAATATAATGTGCAGTGATTTTTAAGATGCAGTGATATAAATATTCTAGATGAAAGTTCCGGTTTATTCGAAACGAAACTCCGATTTACTCGAGAGAAAACACAAAAAAACGCTCAAAATTTTTGAAAAACAACGGCTAAAACCGGTATGAAAAATCCGGGTCAATCACCCTTCTGTATATAAAGGTAAGTACAATTTTTTAAAGTTGTTTCTGAAAAAAATGTATGTATGTAATTAAAAGTAAATAAATTATAAAAACTGCCTGTTTGGTTCCATTCTTCCTTGCATTCGATAGTACTGAAATTAACATATGGAATGTAAAGAAGTATGGAGCGATAGACGGCAATTCCCCGTTTTAAATTTTTTTTCTTGTGTTTTCATTTAAAGTTTTCCCCACATATTAATTTTTGAATGTATAGGCATTTACTTCTTTTTATATAACTTTTAAACTATTTTATCGTTTAAGACTATGTAACAACAGGTGTTACATTGAAAGCCATTTTGAACCGTATGAAACATCAGAAAACGCCATCGAACACAAATTCGTTTCCCCGTGTCGCTTTTTTTGTTAAGTGTTTATTCATTAAAAAACATTTTTTTAAATCTTATATACTAAAACAAGTAATTTTTAAGCAAAAAACGAAACCGACTTCAATTGTCATAGAGTACCGTTAATTTCTTCATAATCCAATGATCGGATCTTATCCAAATTACTATGGAACCCCCTCTGAGATACCATTCCTTTAAAAGAAGAAAAAATCGGTTAACGAGGTGAAAAGCTATGCGGTAACATACATGTGAGATGTGACGGACGATGCACGGTACGGACAACAATGCCATTAAGCAGCCAGGACCACGCACAAGCAGTTGCAACACTGCGCAACAGATGAAGCGAACATAACTGACCGAACGAAGGGAAGGGACAATTACAAAAATTGACAAAACGGACTCTCACTCAAATACGCACACTCGGAGACAACGTACGCGATTTCACTTACGATTGTAAAGGCTGGAAAGCCTATCTATTTCTAGAAGGCGCTAACCTTATAACCTAGTAAATTAAGAAAATGTGTAATGTGCACTTTGTAGTTTATTCGATCAATAAACGATATTAAACAGAATAACGTAACAAGTGGTGGCAGCGCACAGTGGCCAATTTTTCGAAAAAGCTGGCCAAACGTCGAAGCGTGGTACAATTTTAATCAAACCTTGTGTATTCGTCTTTTTTCTTGGTTGCTGATTTTAAATTTCACCACATAATTTCGAAATTCAAAAGGGCTGACCCATAATGGCTGCTGTGTACGCTTAAAATAATCAGATTTTTAGCAAAACTAAGGTAGTTAAGTAAAAAAGGTCATGCTTTTGGCTTTTTTGTTATAAAATGTGATGTAGCGGTTAGCAATATACGCTATCATTCCGCAGGGCCTGGGTTCAAGCCCAGTTTCTGACCAACATCAAAAAATAAGAAACAAACAAGTTTTTTGTAATAAAGTCGCCCTTTGGCAGGCAATGGCAAACCCCCGACTGTATTCAGCCACGAAGAACAGCTTCTTATAAAAATAAAATCCCCGTTCGGATTCGGCGTAAAACTGTTGGTCCCTCCCCTTTGTGGGCCAACATCAAGGCGCACGCCACAAATCGGAAGAGAAGCTCGGACAAACACTAGCGAGGTCTTAATGTTTGTTTCTAAAAATCTTGATGTTGAAATTTACACGGGAACTGCGGGATTTTGAATGAATCAATAAAAACGACATACATATTTGTTCGTACAGGAATATATTTTTAAGATAACACTTTTATACACCGTCAGACTCGCAGTCATCTGAAGTATCCAAGCTCGTATCTATATTTACTGATGGCAATTCCGCATCCGCATTTACAACAGTTGATAATAATTTAATGGCATCTGACGAAAGTTTATGATTTTGTTTTGGTGGGCTTAAACCTAAACTTGAAATGACAGGGGCCGAGGATACAAGCAGCCGATATTTTTTAATATCCTTATTCCTTGACTCTTGGGTTTCTTCGAAAAGTTACCCAATTGGCAGGGTTGCCCATTCAATAATGAGAGGCCCATGGATGAGCACTCTAATATAGTAGTACTTTCTGACATCATTTAAATTCTAAAAACATACAATCTTTAAAACATCAAAATCTTGACAGAAATATTTTTTTACATACATAATTTAAACCTTTTAAACATAAAAAAATTGAGAATCGCGTATAAAAACTGAAGTCCAAACTACAGTGGCGGCTTGTGGCAGGTGGTTTTAACCAAGATGGATAGGAAAAACTTCAATACATATGAAAAAGAAAATTATACCGCCCATCTCGACCATGATTCAATAATAAAAGGTTTGCTCAAAAAGCAGTTTTCTCGCTTCCTCTTGACAAAATCGTCTCCCTTAGCAAGGCACTGTGTGTGGGTTCGTGTGTGTGTGCAAAGCTTTTGTAAGGGAGCTAAGGAAGTGTCAAAACACTAATGTCAATAATGAGCAAACCTTTAATTATTGAATCATGCATCTCGACCACTCTCGTAACTATTTTGCTAATCCATCAATAATCAGTAAACAAAAAAAATCAATCCGTGAATATCTATGTCTTACGTCAGTTTTTAAATGGCGTGACAATGAAAAAGCATGTTTTACATACTCTAGATTACAATGTCCATGAGCAGATGCTTGAAAACTGTCATTTTTTTTAAGATAATACCACGATTTTAACAATGACGAAAACTCTTATTTACGAAAAGTTCAGAGCGAATTGCTCAAATGAGGACTGACTACTGACTTTACTGCAAAGTTAAGTTGATCAATTACTACAGATTCAAATAATTTGGAAATTGTAGAAAGTTTAGAAATAGGTCGATAACTTACGATGTCGTTTTTATTACCACTCTTATGTATAGGAGTAATAACTGAAACTTTGAATTTATCAATAAAATCACCGGTACTCAACGATTTATTAAAAATTATTGTAATAGGCAAAGACAGCGATTCTACACATGTTTTTATTAGTAACGGAGATATGCCATCGTTGTCCAATTTTGTTGAGGTTTTGAGCAATTTTATACAGTTTATAATATCCTCAGTGGATACGTTTAAAGATCCAAAGTCAATGGTAGAAGCAATCCCTTCAAGAAGAGCTTCACTGATAGTGTACTCATTAGGATCAAAATTGGAAACAAAAAAGTCAGCGAAAAGATTTGCAGTTTCGATGGCGGAGTTCGACCTTTTACCTTTAAGAAACGTTGAGTCTGGAATGCTAGATACACCTTTCTTGGATTGAGCGAAGTTCCAGAAAGATTTTGGATTACGTCTAATATTACTTTCACATTGTAAAATGAATTGTTTGTAAAGGAACCTATTAAGGCAGTTAAACTCATTCATATACTGCAAATATTTTCTATATGCTTAGACATGATTATTGGTTTTATACATTTTATAAAACTTATTCCTTAAATTTTTAAATTTTTTTAGTCCCTTTGTATACCAAGGCAACTTATAAACTTTCTTTGGCCGGATAGGAATATTTTCTTTAAATATCTTCAATACTTCAGTTAGAAAGATTTCGTAACAAGTTGAGGTATCAACCAGCATGAATAGGTCGTCCCAATTAATATCACATAGCAATTTATTTATAAGATTCGTGAGATTTTGTTCTTATAGTAGTTAATTTGGGCCAGCTCGAGACCATAGAGACTATCTATGACATAAATTTCATAAGATTTATTTACGTTGCCAGGGGTCGAAAAACTAACATCAGTTATATATGACCAATAAACCTGTGATAAATTGAAGTCGCCCAAAACGCATAAGTGGTTGTCACCAACGGAGCTCTGCGCAAGAGTAGTTATATTGTCGATGTGTGCATAATATAATTCATCAGAACTGAGTGGTGGAATACAGTGAAACCTCTCCTAACGGACACCTCTATTAGACGGACATCTCCCTTGGACGGACATTTTTTCCTATACCAAGTTTTAAGTACAAATTTCGGAACAAATTACTCTCTCTTAAGCGGACACTCTCTTGGCCGGACGAACACAGTTATTTTGCATAAAATTGACACAAAAAACTCTATTGAGCGGACGCGAACCTCTTATCAACGGACATTAAGATTTCTTTTCATAACAAATCAAACAAAAACCCCCGTTGAGCGGACGCGAACTCCTCATAGGCGGACTACTAAATGGAGAAAGGGGACTTCCCGCATAAAATGTGATTGTTATGCACACATTTAGTTTGGTTTGCGCAGTGGGTTAGGATCGTTATTTGAAATTATCAGAAACCCTTGGAGAATCCAATTCCAATTCTGATGAATTTATAACAATAGATAATAATAAATGCATGTACCGAAAATTTAGATTTCTGGTTGGATTTTGTTACTGATAAAAACTTGAAAACTATTGATGAAAAAGGAACTGACACTGAAAAAAATTACAAATAAAACTTACGTCAATCGACAATTTCCCAGTTTTTTATGTCATGAATCTATGGTTGTATGTAGTTTATGGACTGAAATGTAATATTTATTTTTATCTTGTTATTACTTAATATGTACTTACGCACATAAATGAAATATGCACTTTTGAAAAAATACCTGCACATTTTTGTTCAAATGAGAAAAAAGTGACTATTGAATTAATTAAAACATTAAAAAGTTCTAAAATAAGCTTCCCTCCCATTGAGCGGACACCTCTCTTGGGCGGACAAAAAATGACTGACGGTGAGTGTCCGCCCAAGGGAGGTTTCACTGTATATGATGCACAGATGTAAAGCAAGCCCGCATCACTTCTAACAGTGATACATAGTTGATCAAGAAGTGTGTCCCCATTTTGGAGAGCAATAAGATCGGAGCTTAGTGTGCGATTGACAGCAATAATAACCCCACCATCCATGATCCATGATTGGATCTCTGTCTTTCCGGTATAAATTATAAAGATTCGGGTCACATACTTCGGCGTCGAATATGTCAGCATTTAGCCAAGTCTCGACAAGTTCAATTATATCGTAGTCGCATTGAGCTATGAACAGAGTAACAGCCTTCAGCTTAGTTCTCATACCAGAGACGTTTTAATAATAAATTTTTAGAGCGGAATTACCCTTACCCCTTGCATGCGGTGTGTTTGCAAAATGTGTTGGGATCGGTTCACAATTTATGTTAGAGCGTTTTTTTCGGCCTCTTTTTGAAAAAATTGGAATGGGCGCACTTTCACATCCGCCGGCCAAAGCAATGGATTTAAGAGGTCATCATAAAGTGAAGCAGAAACTCCAGCTTTAAAATTAACTCTCTTTAATTTTGAAAGATCAGCATCAATTTTTTATAGCTTATAGCATTCCAATAAGTCTTTATTTATCTTTGAATGCCTTGTCACATACGATATGATGTCATCTGTAGATATTGTTGGCTTGAATGATGGCACATGGATTCATTTTTTTGTAGCAGTAACATCAACATCCGAATTTTTATTTAGGCCAACTACTACCTTGCGAGCAAAATTTTTGCTCTTTTTGTTTTTAACTATTTCCATCCTGCATCCGTGCTGGTATTGGAGGCACGATCAGATGGCGTAGAAACGAAAGTGAATGGCATAGGCACATTAGCAGCAGCGTTAACAAAGCCAGACGGAGCGATATCATGATGGATAGCAGGGGAGTCACGCGGGGGTGCAGAGACAAAGGGGAGAGTATGTGAAGCATTTGTAAAAGACGATCCAAGCGCAGCGGCATAAGAGGAAGGAGCAGCCAAAACAACAGAATCAGCGGAAGGCAGCAAAGCAGCACCGGTAGAGGTGGAGGGTGCAGCTGAAGTAATATGGTCAGCAGTAGGCGTACGTTGAGCAAAAGGTGAGGAATTTATGTTAACTGCGGCATTAGTAGTTAGCGCTGGCGTATTGGATTTATTATTATTCACACAATCACGAAGACTTTTAATTTCATTAGTATTCGTGGGCAGATTACGCGATATTAATTGTAACTCTGAGCTCAAGACCTCAACTCTTTGCGTTAAGAGATTCTTGTCGACCAGCAGGGTGCCAATCATATCCAGCAACTTAGCGTTATCGGTTCTAAGAGCGATAATTTCGTCAAGCACAGTTTGCAAAGAGATTGTTGCCTATTATCACTTTCTGATTTTCCGCATTGTTCTAGCGACACAATGAGAGCTGATTGTTGATGTTGTTTTTGCGCATCACGAAAACCTGTTTCATCACATAACAGTTGTTGTTTTGCCGTGAGTTAGAGATGCCCGAAGCGACAAGTTTTTGCTTTGTTGACTCTGCATCATCCATGTGGCCACTCCGAATTATAAAACGTTCATACTGGCAGCATTTTCATGTGCACAGAAAGTGTCATCTCATTTTCTTTTGAGTTGACGTTTGCTTCTTCCGGTTGGGTGCTTGCGACTTCTTCCCTTTTTCTTTGGGCATCAAAACCGACTAGACGTAATTATCAATTAAGAGAATTTAACTGGTTATTATTGTAATTATACTCAAAGATAATACAAAGCAAACAAAGTAAATTTGTATAGTAAATAAAGAACCCAAATTTGGTGACCCCGAAAAAATGATGGTGGGCACTGACGACAATTCTACCAATCGCGACCAGAACAATGCAGCCATTAATACGGACGTAGTTAACGCTGGCTCGCACGTGGAGGCAACTTTTGCGATTCCTAAAATTAACCCACCGAGTATGGCTGATACTCACATTGAATCCTATTTCATGTCACTAGAGTTCTGGTTTGCGGCATCAGGGATTATAGCTGACTCAAAAAAATACAACATAGTAATGGCGCAAGTACCACCTGCTAAATTGTCAGAGCTGCAAAGCATTATTAGTGAATTACCGACACAAAATAAGTATGAATATGTTAAGGAGAAACTTATTAAGCATTTTGCAGAAAGTCAGCAGCGCCTCTTGCAAAAAGTCCACTCGGCGACTTAAAGCCTAGCCAATTGTTCAGCAATATGAAACGAGTTGCTGGACAATCCTTAAGTGAAAATATTTTAATAGATCTCTGGACAGCTCGACTCCCTGCCCAGGCACGAGCTGCAATCATAGCGATAGATGAACTCCTACGTTTGGGTATATGCCGACCGTCATCGAGTTGTTGGGCTAGTCCAATACATTTGGTTCCGAAAGCAAATGGGAAATGGAGGCTTTGTGGAGACTACCGCGCTCTAAACGCTGTCACTGTCCCAGACAGATACCCACTTCCCTTTCTACAAGACTTTACTTCTATTCTCTACGGTAAATCAGTTTTTTCAAAGATCGACCTAGAGAGAGCGTTCCATCAGGTCGCCGTACACCCAGATGATATTCAGAAGACAGCAGTAACGACACCTTTTGGACTTTTTGAATTTCCTTTCATGACTTTCGGCCTACGAAATGCGGCTCAAACATTTCAACGTTTAATTCACCAGGTTGTCCGTGGCCTCGACTTCGTATTCGCCTATGTAGACGATATCTGCATTGCATCTCGCGACGTAGATGAGCATAATCAACACTTACGTATATTGTTCGATAGGCTACGTGCAAACAACCTCAAAATTAATGTTCCGAAATGCGAATTCGCGAAAAGTAAATTAACTTTTCTCGGCCATGAGATTACAAAAAATGGAATTCATCCAATTAAAGAGCGTGTGGCAGCAATCGAAACATTCAAATTGCCGAATACGGTGAACGAGTTGAAAAGATTTTTGACAATGATAAATTTTTATCGAAGATTCATCCCAAAAGCAATCGATGCACAAAGGCATCTGTTCGCACTTACGCCGGGAAATAAAAAGAACGATAATTCAAAGATCGAGTGGAATCCCAAAGCCATAAAAGCATTCGAGGAATATAAACGCCAATTAGTTCACGCATCAGGCTTAGCACATCCGCAAAAGAATGCTGAATTATCTCTTTGGGTAGACGCGTCTGATTTCGCTGCCGGCGCAGTCCTGCATCAAATTGTCAACGGGGAAATTCAACCCCTCGGGTACTTTTCGCGAAAATTCGACAATGCTCAAGTACGGTATAGTACGTATGACCGCGAGTTTACTGCGATTTACATAGCTGTGCAGCATTTTAAATATATCTTAGAGGGTAGGGAGTGTCACATATACACTGACCATAAGCCCCTAACTTTCGCATTTCATCAAAAACTTGAGAAGGCCTCAAATCGTCAAGCTCGTCAATTTGATGCCATTGGACAAATTACCACCGACATTAGGCATGTCGACGGTCAGTCCAATGTTACGCCTGACCTATTGTCACGCATCGGATCAATTCAATTGTCGCCGACTGTTGACTTCAACGCCTTAGCCAACGACCAAAGAAGCGATGAAGAACTTCGTGAAATTCTTCAAAGCAGCAATTCCGGTAAAATATCATAGGCTCTCAAGTTGTATTCGATACCAGGAACAAACAAACAACTCTATTGCGATAACTCCAAGGAAACTGTTCGACCATTAGTAACTAAGGCATTCCGAAAGAGAGTAATGGCGTCTGTGCATAATCTGGCTCACCCCGGTACGCACACAACTGCCAAACAAGTAGCGGAGAGTTTCGTGTGGCCGTTCATGCAAAGAGACTGCATTCGATTCGCCCGAGCATGTCTCGATTGCCAGCGCGCTAAGATCAACCGGCACACTCGTTCGCCATTGCAGCCTTACACATTGCCTGATAAACGCTTTACGCATATAAATATTGACCTCGTCGGGCCCTTTCCGCCGTGTAAAGGACAGAGATACTGTCTCACTATTATTGACAGGTTCACGCGATGGCCAGAAGCCATTCCGATCCCAGATATGACAGCACCAACAATTGTAGATGCCTTGGTTTCCCATTGGATCGCACGATTCGGCGTTCCTACTTATATCACCTCAGACAGAGGTTCTCAATTTTTGAGCACCATCTTCACTGAGTTAACCCGCGTCTTAGGTATTGATCACCTGAGAACAACCTCGTATCATCCACAGTCCAACGGACTCATAGAGCGTTGGCACCGTACATTGAAAGCAGCCATCCTGTGCAAAGACACTGGCCATTGGGTCGATCACTTACCAATCATACTGCTTGGACTGCGAACAGTTTATAAAACTGATCTGCAAGCAACAGCCTCAGAACTAGTTTACGGAACGACTCTTCGGTTACCAGCAGAATTTTTTGGTGAGAATAGAGATTTGCGCACGGAGACTGAGGTAGTGAATCAATTACGAGAAGCTATGAAGAATATACGTCCTCAACCCACCACTTGGCACTCGAATAAGAGCGTATTTGTTCCTCAAGAACTCACCAAATGTACACATGTTTTCATTCGAAATGACTCAATAAAACCGTCGCTGAGCAAACCATATGATGGCCCGTACCGCATCTTGAATAGAAACCCTAAATTTTATGAAATCCTTTTGGATGGGAGGAAGACCAACGTGTCAATCGATCGTTTAAAACCAGCCTATACTATTAGCAGTAACCAAGACGCCGAAACTTATGGCACACCCCAACCGGTACCGGAATCTACGCGATCTGGTCGACAAGTTCATCCACCCAGAAACCTGAAAGATTATTAACTTTACTAGAAGGGGAGTATTGTGGACACTCCGAATTATAAAACGTTCATACTGGCAGCATTTTTATGTGCAAAGAAAGTGTCATCTCATTTTCTTTTGAGTTGACGTTTGCTTCTTCCGGTTGGGTGCTTGCGACTTCTTCCCTTTTTCTTTGGACATCAAAACCGACTAGACGTAATTATCAATTAAGAGAATTTAACTGGTTATTATTGTAATTATACTTAAAGATAATACAAAGCAAATAAAGTAAATTTGTGTAGTAAATAAAGAACCCAAATCCAATACACATAGGGGAATTGTAGGAGGGGAATGAAGAGAACTTCTACGCACATCCACACAAACACTGCAGCGATACGAGCTATTCGATTTTTGCAAATATTCGAGGTCTTATGGCCGCATAATTACGCAAGATAAATGAAAAATCTCGTTGCACTTGACACATTGTAATTTTTTTAGTTTATCTTGGCCGCGATCTACCTTTTGACCGCAAATACAAGGCATTTTATCGAAAATTTCACATAAGTGTCCAAATGTTCCGAACGCAAAATTATGCCGTCAGCAACACTACCACACATCAATTTTTGGTAGTTATTTTTAGTATTGCAATGCCGAGAGCGAAATTTAGCACGTCTGCACAGAGCCACGAACGAACTTTATCATACTAGAGGCAGATAAATCAAAATTTTATATCAATAATTGTATTAAAAACGATATCTCTTGCCCGCATTTGATTACAAAAGAAAACTTTTTCACACAAATTAGATTATTAGTAACAGCTGACGAACCACAGTTTGTGGCACTTTCATCTTCTTTTCGGCACTATTTTTAAAGAACATTAGGCACATTTTGAAATTTTTAAATTCCATCCCTGGGCGGAAGTTTTTTTGCGCAGAACTTCTTTTTTCGCAGGCGGCCTTTGGCCGCGCTTAGGGATTATAACCCTTACGAAGTAGAATTCATCTTTCTGGGTTGCAGGAAAAGAGGGTCGGAAGTATTTTTGTGCAGAACTTCTTTATGCGTAGGCGGCCTTCGGCCGCGCTTAGGGATTATAACCTTTACTAAGTAGAATTCTCCTCTCTTTGTTGTCGGAAAAGAAAGGCGGGAGTATTTTTGGGCAGATCTTCCTTCTGCGTAGGAGGCCTTCGGCCGCGCTTAGGGATTATAACCCTTAGTAAATAAAATTCTCCTCTCTGTGTTGCTGGAAAAGGCGGGCGGAAGTATTTTTGCGCAGAACTTTTTTTTCATTGGCGGCCTTCGGCCTAGGGATTATAACTAGTGTTGCCAGATTTTTTCCCATCCGTACGGGACAAATGCATAATTTTCCCAAAAATACGGGATTTACAAAACGTTAACGGGACAAATGAGATATAAAGGATTTGGTTCAAAAGCCCAACCACGAACCATATATTTACAAAGGTGATCCATTTCAACGAAGTAATGCTCATATTAGTTATAAGCTTATGATAAATTTCGTTTATTTCATGGCTACACTTTTTAATATAAGAAAAATATGTATGTACGTAAATATATAACTGAAAAAACCATAAAAACAAAGTAAGGCATCCAGTTTCGGTCAAAATAATAGCAGCAAAATTCAAAATTATGCTGTCGGCAACTTTATTGATTTATTGTTAATAATTTTCATTTAAAATATGGGTCGATCTATTACCTTGTTTATACCAACACATAAAGCGCTTTGACCCAGTTCACTGTGATTCAAAACGGAAGCATAAACCAACTTTCAATACGTAAGAAACTCGTAAGTGTATTGACTCGAATTTGTTTTCAAATCGCCTTTTTATTTCTCACATCGGTTAGAAAACTGGTATAAACACATCACTCATTTGACGCGAAGTGAAAAAAGGCTGGTTTTCTTTATACAGCCCGTTTTAAATTTGAATTATTATTATAACAAATTTGAATTCTTATTCGCTTCCATTTCGGTACCGCGCAAATGAATTATTTAAGAAATATCGAATAAAAATAAAAAATTTTGTTTACTTTTGAATACGGTTTCAGCGATTGCGCCATAACGACAAAGGTATAAATGCTTGAAAGAAATATGTGTTGAGACAAATCAGCTTTTTGTTAATACGGTTCTTGGGTAGGTATAAACAAGGTATATATAAGATACCACATAAATAAAAGGTGACAGGTAACAAGATCAACGGAAATAAGGTCACTTGACTTTATTTCCCACCCTGGTGCGAAATAAAGTCAATTGACATTATTACCTTTTCAAAAGCGAAATAAAGTCAACAAAATTTTGGAAATAAAGTCATTGACGCTATTTCCTCATTCAAATGGAAATAGTGTCAACAATGCTTAAAGTATGTCGATTCATAGAAAAAAATGTTGTTCTTACAATAAACATTGCCCCGTAAGTGTTGTTTTTAATAGATGAAAAAGGTTATTGCCAAATCCCCAGTGTTGTGATATTAATCCACACACAATCATGAACTACCACCAATTGATTTGATTAAACAAATTTAAATTACGAATATGTAAAAACACGATGCGAAAAACTAAACGCCTGTGCATAGCTGGAATTCGAGAAATATTAGAAGAAAGAGTGTAGAAATGATCCATAACTTGCAAATGCATATGTTTCGTTTCCACAAAAATTAAGCGAACACTATCAAATTGAACTTGCACTTTCAACGAGCCAATGTGCCAAAATGCGGGTATAAAAAATTATTGATTATTTAATATCGGAACCGAGATCATATAAGTTAATTGATTGGTTTCTACACACTTTTGAGACACAAATTATATGCTTTTTTACTGCAGATAAGTTGTTGCCCCAAAACACAGCAGAAATCTTCCAATCAGGGCTGCCAACTATCCTTAGTTATGAGGTGCCATATTGAGGATAAAAAAGTGCCAAAATGTGCCAAATAGCAAAATAAAAGTGCCAAAAAATGTGTCATTCATTTTCATCATTCACATTTAGCAATAACATAAAGCTACATTTTCCATACAAAAGTGCAATGATAAAATAAGATAAACCAGTTGAATAGCCTTTATAAATTAGAAAATTTTAGTTGAGAAAAACAAGTGAACGCAAAGGATTTGTCAAAAATGTATTGAAATGTAATTTTTTTTTACAAAAGTGCCATTTTGGCACTTTGTGCCAAATTGAAAAATTAAGTGTCATTTGAAGTAAAATAGGGACAAATGGCATGGTTTGAGCCAAGCTGGCATCCCTGCTTCCAATAACTTACAAATATAAAAATGTGAAATATCGAGGGCTTGAATTCATTAATACCCTCTATCTGCAATTTGCACAAAAACTGATTTGTCATTTTAGAATCCATCTGGGACTTATTACCTGTCGTTATATAAGGTAGCATTAATATCACCGATTACAGTTAAAGCTTAGGTGGATTTTTGTATCAGAATCTCATCTTTGTGAAAAGTGTGCAGATGAGGGTATTATTGAATATAAGCCCTCGATGTTTAAAATATATAAAAATTTTATTTCCGCGAAGCTAAGCAAATTTAATGTTTGAAAGAGAAATGATGTCAATGGATTTTATTTCGTTTTTAAAAAGGTAATAATGTCAATTGACTTTATTTCGCACCAGGGTGGGAAATAAAGTCAATTGACCTTATGTCCGTTGATCTTATTACCTGCCACCAAATAAAAGTTTCAAAGCTTGTAAAAAGTTTACACAAATTAATTAAACATAAAAAAATATCACAAAAATTTCGATATTTTTAATAAGAGTTCCTAGAAAGATTTCGAGTATGCCGTTTTATAGCCAATTCAATTTCTGTACAATAAGTCAGGTTTGTTCATACATTATATGGAAGAAAATTCGCAAAACACTCCACAAAAAAAATTTGAAAATTAACGGTAATTTTTAATTATATTTGTCTTACAGAGTTGCATGCAATAATGCTTGCTAACGACCTACTCACAATAGCCGTGTTAAACCATGACCATGTTGAGTAGAAGTTTACAGGTTGAAAAGAATAATGAAATTGTTGAAAATACGGGAAAAATCTTGTCCCGGCGGAACATTTCAAATTTATTGCAAAATACGGGACATTTGCCAACACCAATTATAACCCTTATTAAGTAAAAGTAATTCATATTAGAAAAAAACGAAGGTATCCATATGCACACTTTCGTTTGAAAACCGAAATAATGCATATAACAAAACCCGAAATATTGCATGCATGCACAATTTCGGTTGAAAACCGAAGTAATGCATATGTGAAAAACGAAGTAATGCCCACATGCACAGTTTCAGTTGAAAACAGAAATAATGCATATGAACAAGTAATTTTTAGCAAAAAAAAAACCGACTTCAACTCTCATAAAAAATATATATATATATATATATATCATGATCCACTGATCGGATCTTAACCAGATTAGTATGGGACCACCTCTGAGACACTACCTTTCCGATGCAAAAAGAATTATCGAAATCGAGAATTATTCGAAATTTAAGTTTTGTAAGATCTTATAATATGTATTCAAGGCTGCTGAATATACTAGTAAAGTTATTTTTGTTGAAAATACTTATGTATTTAAATATGTATTTGTATTTGTATATGTGCATATAAAATGCACTCATAAGCTTATTATACTTTATTTACCAGCTTCGCATAATTGTAATACTTATAAGCATATTCTTGATACATTAAACAGTCAGTCCACTCATAAACCTCAAACCGTCGTGTTCTTTATTCTCTCTCTACATGGTAGCAGAGCAAGGTTACTGCTGTAGTGTCGGGTGTCGGAATTAAATAAATAAAATAAAAATCAAAAGTGCAAAATCTGCTGTAATAATAAAAATAAAATAACGCTTCAAGTAAGACTTTGAATTAATATACATATACATATATATAAAATTTATAAGTGAAATTATAAGTTAAAATGGAAAAGGGTTTTGAAGNAAAAAAATTTTTATTTTAAATATGAATAATAATTTTGTAAACAATAAGTGAGGGTGTTGAAAATACTTATGTATTTAAATATGTATTTGTATTTGTATATGTGCATATAAAATGCACTCATAAGCTTATTATACTTTATTTACCAGCTTCGCATAATTGTAATACTTATAAGCATATTCTTGATACATTAAACAGTCAGTCCACTCATAAACCTCAAACCGTCGTGTTCTTTATTCTCTCTCTACAATTTTTTCGATCAGGCTCTTACCTTTTTAGATATTACGAAAAAATATTTGAAAAAACGAGAAAAAATTCCAAAAATTCTCTTTAAAAGTTGATTATTTCTAACAAAAAAATATATATAGTTCTATGTCAGTGATGATATTTATACCCACATTTTTAGCGAACAAAATGAGCCATCGCAGAGGACTTTTCGTTCATTACTGCTCGAGATATTGGCAAATATTTGAACCTGAATACAGATGCGTGGCTAATACCTGTATTTAGAAAACGTACCGCTTTAAATTTTCGGCGTTTGCAAGATATTTTGAGGTGATATCTGATATTTTCAAGCAGTGGCGCAACTACGCTATCTGAGGCTCGTGGAAAATTCTTTGGATGGGCCCTCCCAGTAAAAAAAAACGTTGTAATTTAATTGTAACCCTAGAGTACTAACGATATTTTACAACCGTTAGTATTAATGATCATCGAGTTGACGATGACTGTTAAAACCCTGTTGCTTAAAAAACAAAAGGAAACTAAATGTTATACAGATTATTAAACCTATAAATTTTGATGTTTGAACTTAACAATAAAACAACTTTAGGTTAATAATAATATAATAATAATAGATTGACGCTTACACATATGTTAGTGTTTGGCCGAGCTTCTTGATGTTGTCACACAAAGCGGAGGGACCTACAGTTTTAAGTCGACTCCGAACGGCGATTGTATTTTTTATGAGAAGCTATTTTCATAGCAGAAATACACTCTGAGGTTTGCCATTGCCGGCCGAGGGACGACCGTTGTTAAGAAAAAACCTTTTTTCTATATTTTTTGCGATGTTTCTTTGAGCAGGGCTTGAACCCAGGCGTTGCGAAGTGGAAGCGCGCACTGCTTACCACTACACCACAGCGGCCGACGTAGGTTCATAAAAACTGAAAAATATTGTCTATTCAATATATTTCACATACGCTTCTATTTTATATAAGCGTATCAAAAAAGGAGTAAATTTTCTGCTGGACTTCACAAACCGACAAAAATTAGCAAACTATATTCTAAACTAAAAAAACAAAAAACTTTAATTAGAAATTAGAATTTTGCACATGAGGCACAACTCTCAACTATGTTTCGGCGAGCAGTTAATGTAAAAAATCACACTCCGATAGTCGAAACAAAACCAAATGCCTTCTCTCAACAACAGAAGATAAAGGACTTGACCGCAGTCATAATAATTGATTGGCGCTTACACATATGTTAGTGTTTGGCCGAGCTTCTCCTCCGATTTGTGGCGTGCGCCTTGATGTAGTATAAAATGGACTTGAGCGACCTTTTAAACTTTTTTTGATCATGTTAGGCAATTTTTGAAGCAAAAGGAATACAAATTTTCGTGAGCCTGAATAATGTTAAAAAAAAGATTTGTTAGACCTCTTCAGTATTATAGAAAATTCTGTCGTTTTTCTCATATTTTTTACTTTTTTTTAAATTGCTTCTCAACATTTGAGATGAAGCGAAAAGACTTGTTCAGCGCAGTCAGTGGATTTGAAAATGTCAAATAACAGCTCAAAGCATCTTGCTAAGGCCGAAAATATGAAGTGGTACATTTTCTAAATACAGGTATCCGCCACGCATCTAGATTAAGGTTCAATAATGTGCCGATATCTCGAGAACTTATGAGCGTAGAATTCTCTGCTATGACTCATTTTATTTGTTAAACATGTTGCTATAAATGGCATCACTGACATATGATCAAATACAATTTTTTCTAAGAAATATCCGACTTTTAAGGTGAAATTTTGGAATTTTTTCTCGTTTTGTTTTAATTTTTTCGTAATAACTAAAAGGGTAGGATCGTGATCGAAACAAACCTTTCCTAGTATATTCAGACCCTCGAAAGCCTATTATAAGATCTTACAAAACTTAAATTTCCTGAAGGATTTCGCTATAAAACTATAGCTCATTAAATCTTAAAAAAAGATTGGAATTTTTGGGTATAATTGTTTAAGTTTGTTGAATTTTTGTACGAAGTTTGAAATGTGGATTTGTGTGGTGCCGGTTGTGTAATGGGCCAGACTTTAATAAAAACATTTAAGAAAGTCTAAGTTCGGGCGGAGCCGAATATTAAATACCCGGCGCAAGTATTTAATATATGACTTTCACCTTTCCGAAAGCTACCGCTAAATGGTAAGCCGGGGTGTATCAATTTTGAGTAAATTAGAGGCCTTCTGAAATTTACCGTTATATGAGAAGCGGCCTCAATTTTAGTCCGATTTCAATAATTTTAAACATTTTGCTTTTGTGTGGCAAGCACAAGAATCATACCGAGTTTGGTACAAATTGGTAGAACGGCTACCGAGATACATATATGTGATCATAAGTGGGCTGTGCCACGCCCATTTTCCAAAATTTTATCACAAACGTATCTCTTGGTTAAGAATTGTAGCAAGCATCAATTTTGAATAAATAAGCTTTAATATTTACTGATTTATCGAAGATTTCGTATTTCTCCAAATTACCTTTATATGGGATGTGGGCGTGGTTATTGTTCGATTTTAAAAATTTTCGGCCGTTCGATATGTTGTACGAAGGCCAACAACTGTGCCAATTTTGGAAGAAATTGGTGCAGCGGTTCCTAAGATATACACATGTAACCATAAGTGGGCGAGGCTACGCCCATTTTCCAAAAATTTATAATATTCTTATTTTTCGTCTAAAACTTGTTGTAAATATCAATCTTGAGTGAATAATCTCCAGTAGTTACTAAAATACCGCAGTTTTTGTATTTCTGGAAATTACTGTTATATGGGAAGTGGGGGCGATTTCGCCCATTTTCAATACCAACCTACCTTGGCGGATAGACAGACGGACAGACGGACGGACAGATAGACATGGCTTAATCGACTTCTCTATTCATTCTGAGCATTTATGTATACATTTGTCTATATCTATCTCGATCCGTTTTGGCTGTTACAAACAACCGTTATGTGAACAAAATTAATATACTTTTGTGCACAAGTGCGCTCGGGTATAAAAGTATATAAACATAAAATAGTCAACAATTTTTATTGGCTGCATTTCTTTATTCATTCTGAACGTTTGGAATAAACTTTTTTGTTTACTTATTCCTTAGAACGTTCCTGATTATATGTTGACGTATATTTCAAACGCATTGGCTGAATTTCTTTATTCATTCTGAACGTTTGGAATAAACTTTTTTGTTTATTTATTCTTAAGAACGTTCCTGATGATATGTTGACGTATATCACAAAAGCATTCTGTTTATTCCGGCTGTGAAATGGGATTATCCGGAATGTATAAAGAAACGCAGCCATTCTGTTTATTCCGGCTGTGAAATGGGATTATCCGGAATGTATAAAGAAACGCAGCCAATGAGACCGTTTTTAATGAAAAACTACTGAGGGAAAGCAACAATAATTTTGAAAAAATGGTAGAAGTTATAGCTATTTCCGAAATCACACATATCCTCATCAGACTTCGTTCAGTGGGACTCGACCCAACGACCCCAGCTGACTCAGCCAGTTGCCTACGCACCGTGCTAAGTGCGCCTTGTAAATTCTGGTTGCTTTTTTTCCACTTTTTCATTTGTGAAGCCAACTACAATCAAGCGCAGCTATTCCAGTGCTATTTAAACTTGATCATGTGGTTGCTTGTTTTGTTGGTTTTTGTTAATAATTGTATTTTTAGAATGTTTAACTTTTAGGTGTGCTCGTCCTTAAGTTATTTGTTTTTGTTATTTTATGGCCTTAAACAATTACATATTATCAAAAATTTTTATTAAGCCTGAGGCCGTTTTTAATGAAAACCTATTGTGGCAAGGCAACAATAATTTTGAAAAAATGGTGGAAGTTATAACTTTTTCCGAAATTACCACATTTCGTCATCAGACTTATTTCAGTGGTATTGGATCCAACGACCCCAGCTGACTGAGCCAGTTGCCTACGCACCGTGCTAAGTTCGCCTTGTAAATTCTTGTTGCTTTTTTCCACTTTTTCATTTGTGAAGCCAACTACAATCAAGCGCAGCTATTCCAGTGCTATTTAAACTTGATCACGTGGTTGTTGGTTTTGTTAGTTTTTGTTAATAATTCTATTTTTTTAATGTTTAACTTTTGGTTGTGCTCGTCATTAAGTTATTTGTTTTTGTTACATTATGGCCTTATAACAATTATAATCAACAATTTTTATTAAGCTTGATGCCGTTTTATTTATTTATTTCTTTCATTTCATCAGTTAGTTTTTACACACATAGATTACCAGACTAAGTAAATTTAAGTAATTACAATCGTAATAATAAATAGGAGTAATTATGAGCAGTATATGTGATGCAGCAATGAAATTAATTTAGACTTAAAATTATCCATGCTATCCGTGAATAGGTCTAATTGACAACCTATCTCATTTGCATGCCTAACACATCGATTTAGCGGTTCATTAAATAAGTAGTTAGTTCTACAAAGAGGGATACGAAATACGCTATGTAATCTTAGATCTCGTTTGGGGCAATTGAAAACAATTAACGCGAGTAAAAAATGGCAATTAATATGGTGTGTGACTATGTCTCTAATAAACATTATGGAATAAGATTTCCTACGCGTTTCTAACGTTGGTAGCCCGAGTATAAGGCGCCTGCTTTTATATGTGGGCATGTTTCCATTCCAATGCAGGCGGGTAATGGCATATCTGGTAAAACGTTTCTGTAACTTTTCTATCCTTAAAGAGTAGCTGGAATATAGGGGATCCCAAATAATGCTGCAGTATTCGAGGTTGGACCTGGACAAAGGAAAAGTAAAGGCTCATAAGGGCAAACAGATCATGAAATTCAGTTGAGTTTCTTATTATAAATCCAAGCACCGACCAGGATTTGGCGACAATGAAGTCTATGTGCTTGGAAAAATACATTTTGAAGTCGAATACAACGCCCAAATCCTTTTTTCGTAAATACGGGAGAGAATCGAGTTACCAATCTGATAGTCAATTAAGTCCATTCGTCTACTAAATGGCATATATTAGCATTTGTCGACATTAATATGCAATGAGTTATTCTCACACCACGTCTGCAACTTGGATAAATCAACCTGCAGTTTAGCGCAGTCAGTCAGTCATCCGCATACATTAGACAGGATGAGTCTAAGATTAATTCAGGGATATCGTTAACAAATATTAGGAATAGTAGTGGGCCTAGATGACTGCTACCTCAAGGTAGCATCTATAATATCCGAATTGGTGTTATTTATGCGGACGAACTGAGTTCTACCAGTCAAATAAGAAGTGAGCCACTTAAGGATGTTCGAATGGAACCCCTTCTGTTCAAGGTTTGTCAAAAGCTTTGGCAAAATCAGTAAATATAACATCGCACTGGTTACCATACTCAAGTTGTTTCAGGACGAAATTTGGGAATAACGTTAAGTTTGTAGTTGTGGACTTACCCTTTATAAAGCCATACTGCTTTGATATGTACCCTTTTACCAGAAAAAATAATTTGTCGTATACGAGTTTTTCGAATAACTAAGATATGCATGATAATTTGCAGATAGGACGATAGTTTTGAACGTCGGACTTATTCCCAGACTTGTGAACAGGGATAATATAAGATCTCTTCCATTCCTTCAAAAATTCTCCTTGGGCTAGGGATTTGTTGAAGATTATTGATAGCGGAACACATAGTGCTGAGGCACAATTCTTCAACAATATGGAAGGGAGTCCATCCTCGCCAGGTACTGGGTCATTAGGTAATAATATTAGGGCTTGATACACCTCGTCGACAGAAAATTGCGGACTTGTAATGTACAATGTATCATGTGACTCAGTATTGCTTGTTGTTGTAGCCTCAGAAGAGGTAACATATACAGAGCGGAAAAATTTTGCAAAGGGATTGCAAATTTGTTGGACGTCAGAAGCAGATTGGTCTGAATAACACATTATGTCCGCAATTCCTGTACTTTCCTTTTTATTATTTATAAATTTCAAGAAACGTTTGACATTTGATTTAATTTCACTATCTATAATTGAAATATAGTTATGATATAGGAATTTGTTTAAAACATCAGAGTAATTTTTCAATCGACAGTAGGTTCCATACACAGTGTAGACAGTGTGCCAAGTAATGACAATATCCATATTCGACAATTCATACGTGAACTGATGTGTTTGTGTTAGTTGTTTATTTCAATTAACCCTAAGATAGCACATGTTTAAAAAAAAGACAAGTATTTGTTCTGTAACCAAAAATTGATTTTAATCGCAAAGATAAATTCCTATTACTTAATTAATTAAAATTTAATTACGTACATTGTTCCTATTTCCACATTGGATAGATTGTGCACTGGCATTTGCTGATATTGTGTGTTTATTGTAATATGAAGTCGCCTTGTTTACAACAAACACATCATTTTGACATTAAGATGTACCGCGACAAAAATCAAAATTCGCCAGTAACACCACCTTGTATAAATTCGCCTTGGTCGGAGGTGTTAAAAACGATTCTCACAAATACGTGAATACGTGCTGTTGGTGGCAAAGACATGTGGCAAGCTAGCCCCCACTGTTTTTTTTTTACATATTCGTCGTTCGGTACGATGAACACGGAGTCACCGCACATTACACTCTTGCATAAAAAAACGTATGCGGCATTATTAGTTTTTTCGCTTTCTATATTCCTTTTTTGTTAATATTTTCCTTTGTTCACGATTCCAAAAAAATCTTAAATTCAAACTACCAAAAAGGTTAACAACAAATTTCAAAATTTTAACTAACACACTCAAGCAATTGTCAAATATGGATATGAAAAATTAAATGTCATTACTTGGCACACTGTATACACTGTGGTTTCATAGAGATTTACGTCATTATTCGATTTGCGATACCGCTTATATGCTTTCGTTTTCCTATTGTTGATGTTTGTAAGCCTAGCATTGACCAAACTGGTTTGTTGACCTTACTTATGGATTTTTTCTGAATAAATTTTCGAACCTCCAATTTAAGCTTGTCTCTGAAAAGGTCATAATCTTGCGACAATTGAGGCATTTTCAAGGCTGACTCCCAGTTAACAGAGTCCAGTGAATGTAAAACTGTATCGAACTCAGCCTTGGAGAAGTTATAATCATCGTAGATATTAAAGCTCAAACAGTCAACGACGTAACGTAGACGTAGGTTGACGCAGATACGATCTACCTTATGGGATTCGCGTGTTAACGAAAACTCACCACCGCATGGCGGTGACGTTGCCGTTGCTTCTCTCTCTCTCTCTATCAACAGCAAATTTGATATGCTGCTACGTACGTCAACCTACGTTTACGCTCCGTCGTTGACTAACTACGCTTTTAGAAATGGGCTTAATATAATTAATGAAACGAAAGCTTACGCGCTTTATGGTGAACTGAGTTTGGAAGAGGGGGTGAAGAGAGGGGCTCGACATCTATTAATACGACGAATATTAAGTCTAGTAATCGATTGTTTTCATTATAAACATCATTAATTTGGTTGAGATTAAACTCTGCACATGTGTCGAGAACCTCGCATTCACTCTCACTCGAAACTTGATACGGTATGAGTTGGTTAATATCACAATAATAGCTCCACTTAACATTAGACAGATTCAAGTCTCCAACAATAGTAACATTCTGACTATCACTGCGATTACTTAGTATGGTACAACAATTATTTATATGTGCTTTATATACTTCAACTGAGCTTAGCGGTGATATATAACTAGCAGAGATGAAAATTTCTTGCGATTTATCAACTAAAATTTTAATAATAATTTGATCTATGTCATAATTTCTCTGCACAGAGTTAACGTCAGAAGACAGTTCGATCTGACTTCTGGGAAGTGATGCGCTAACAGCAACGAGTACGCCGCCTCCTTTCGAAAGCCCAGTAGTAGCTATCCTTACGAAATACATTGTAAAGGCGACAATCAAACATTTTAGCAGTGTTATGGCATGATGAGAGCCAAGTTTCTGTTATGACTATGATATCGTAAAGACATGACGAAGAAAAAAGCAGCAATGGCAAAATGTTAGTTCTTATACCTCCAGCGTTTTGATAATACATCAAAAATTCAGCAAATTTCGATGATATACTGGGAGGGTTCACACTCGCTATGCTTGCGGTGGGTTCACATCTCTTTTTGGAAAATTTGTGAACGGGCGGACTCTTACATACTCTTGCCGAAGAGAAGAAACGAGAATATTTTCAAAATATTGCTCAGCAACACCTAACTGGAAAGATATTCTCTTCAGGTTCAGGTCAAAGAAGATGCTTTTTGTCAATATTCGCATGACTATGGACATAATCAATGATGTTTTCTTCGCTCACATTGGGGCTAAACGATGACAAGTGTATCCACTTAGTTTGTGCAATTACATCAGTTCGCTCCAGGTTTTACGTCCTACAACAATATTATCGGCATGTCTCTTTTTGTTTTTCTTTCTCATCACAGCAATGAAGTTGGCTTCGTCGTTTTCGAGCATAACTGAGTGGCTACTGTGTGCCAAATGCATCGTGACGGCATTGTTATTGGACGAAGAGGGAGAAACATTAGAACAAGCGAGAGTTTGCGATGTATTACCAGCTGCGGCGGCGGCGGAATATGATATAGGTAAGTGAGTTGGCAACGATGAAGTTAAGCTCATAGCCGGCTTTTGTGTACGTAGATGATTTGCGGGCTTGGCGTTAGCATGGTTCAATGCAGTTATAGGTAGATTTTTTATTTCTTTGCACATGATTTTAACATCACTAGCCAGATCGGATATTGTAGGCGAGTTAGCGTAGGCATGAAGCACAAGACGAACGGCTTGCACTTCCAATTGCAGATTATGAACTTTTTTATTAGAGCTTCTATCTCACTAATCAAAGAGGTGACCAAAGAGAGGATATGGGCATTCTCTGATCTCAAACCTGTAAGTTCGTTGAAAACTGCTTGCAAAGAGATATCTTGCTTTTGCTTTTCATCATCATCTCAGGGAGAGGTGGCTGGTGCTCAATGAGCGGCTGAGTATCCGAATGAGTCGGCGAGAGAAGTGAGTCACAACGTGCCGTGATACATTGTTTGCACTTAAATTGTTTGTTTGTTTTTTGCATGTATTCTATGTCCGCGGGCATAAGAGAGACGCAACTCAAATGGAAGATAATATTGCATTTGGCACAATGAATTTTTTGAATTTTTGGCTGACTACGGTCAACTTTTTGACCGCAAACACAAGGCATGGTATTAAATCAGTGTCCAAGCAAAACGATTACGAAATAAACAACGCGAATCGATTTACTTTCGCACAGAAGAAAGTAAAAATAAATTACACCGAGAGCTCTGTGCACACGTCCGCTCAGCACGACAGATACAATTATAACCAGTGTTGCCGCGAATAATTTTTACTGGTAGCCGAATTCCTTTAAAAAAAGGGCTAAAAAAGAGCTAAAAAAAGTCGTTGTGGCTAAAAATGGTAGCTAAAATTTTTTACTTACATATACATATATACGTATACACGCAAACATTTTGAATAAGTAATCTTACTAATATTATAAATGTGAAAGTTTGTATGTTTGAATGTTTGGGAAATCATCACGCGGAAACGACTGAACGGATTTGCATGAAATTTTGTACGCAGATAGCTTATGGGCCAGATTGGTTAATATGCTATTTTTTTATGAGTTGTCACCTGTTAAAAAAGTTTAATTTATTTAATATGCGGGAACGACAGAATGGATTTGCATGAAAATTTGCACACACATAGCTTATGACCTAGATTGGGAAATAGGCTACTTTTCTTAAGAGTTGCCACCTGTTAAAAAAGTTGCATTAAATTAATTCGCGGAAACGACTGAATGGATTTGCATGAAATTTTGCAAGCAGATATCTCATGACCTACAGTGGGAAACAGGCTAATTTTTTGGAAGAGTTGCCACCTGTTAGAAATGTTTAATTTAATTAATACGCGGAAATTAATGAACTGATTTGCATGGAAGTTTTCCCACAGATAGCTTATGAGCTAGGTTGGAAAATAGGCTACTTTTTTAAGAGTTACCACCTGCTAAAAAAGTTAAATTAAATTAATACGCGGAAAAGTCTGAACGGATTTGCATGAAATTTTGCAAGCAGCTAGCTTATGACGTACAGTGGAAAATAGGCTAATTTTTT
>NW_016157839.1:18143-42804 GCF_001687245.7 Rhagoletis zephyria | reverse complement strand
GTATGTATGGGAGGCGACATGCCTTCTTTTTTAATCACTCACATTTTTTCCATGAGCAATTGATACATTTTGTATACACAACTCTATACCAAGTTCCAGTATTCTTCCACAAACACTTCCAGGGATATGTGGCAAGAAAAAGTAAATTTGAACTGGAAGTGTCACGCCCCTTTTTCTTATAACCCTAATCTTCTTCCATGAATTTAGAATTGATTTTACATACCCCAGTACCAAGCTCCCAGTACTCTACCATGAACACCTCTAGAGATAAGCAGTATAAAACAGTAAATTTGTACGGGAGGAACCATGTCCCCTTTTCGAATAACGCAAATTTTTCTCCATCAGTATGGAATTAATTTTGTATACACATCTCGGTGCCAAGTTCCAGTCCTCTGCAAGAAACACCTCCAGAGATATGCAGCATAGGAAAATCAATTCGCATGGGAGTTGCCACACCACCTTTTCCAATAACTCTAATTGTTCTCCATGAGTATGGTATTAGTTTCACATACATACACACAGGGGCGCACCCAGGAATATATTTTAGGGGGGTTTTATATTTCTGAAGATATATCACCGGAAAATACTGAAAATTTGCTTCAGATAAAATACATTTATGCAAGTTTTATGTACAGTATGTAATAAATAAATAAACGTTTTAAAATTCATAAACTGCACTTTATTTACAGATTAACAGAACTCAAACGCTTTTAACCGACTTCAAAAAAAAGAAAGGTTATCATCTCGCCGGAATACATAACTTTGGACCACGTGAACCGTTTTCAATAATCCTTTTTTTATTAGAAAGATAGTACCTCAAGGTTCGTCCCGTAATTTGTTTTAGAGATCCGATGATTGGATCATGAAGAAATTAACGGTACCCCTAAATTTGAATATGAGAATTGAAGTCGGTTGTGTTCTTTCCTTAAAAACTACTTGTTTAATAAAAAGTTCTATAAACTCAAGATGCGCTCAACTTTCCAAAGAACCTAATAAAAAATTTTAAAAAAGAGTCAGTAAAAATAAATTGATTGATTCCATGAACTTTTGCACTTCTATGTTCATTTTTCCGATTTCTGGTTTTCGATAGAGATGGTGATTTTTCACGATTGCTAAATTTTTTTAATATTTCAAATACCGAAAAAATTAACTGAGCTCTTAAGAAAAACGAAAAATTCATATAAAACGACGGACGAGAAATGGAAAAGAAATTTTCTTCTACCAAAATTTCTTAAATCAGTTTGCAGCTCTCAAGAAAAAAAATGCTCGTATATTTATTCCCTCATGAAAATTTACAGCAAAAGCAAAGCGCTTTTTCAAGCAACAGAAATTATAATAAATATTTCTTATAATTTCCTTGAGAGCTGGATTCTTAGCTTTAAGATACAGATTGTATTTGAGGTTATTAGCTTTAGGGGGGGTTTGCACCCCAAAACCTACCCCTTGTGTGCGCTAATGCATACACACATATGTATTTCCATACCAAGCTTGAGTGCTTTACCCCAAACATTTGAAGAGATATGCAATATGAAAGTTTCAGTCAGTATGGGAGGTGCTACGCCTCTTATCAAAAAACGTCCATTTTCTCCGTGAACATGAACATGATTTCACACAGTCTTGGCAAACTGTTAATCTGAATAAAATTAACGATTAAAAAAAAGCTCTGGTCAAAGCAACATCGCAAAAATATAGAAAAAGGTTTTTTCTTAACAGCGGTCGTCCCTCGGCAGGCAATGGCAAACCTCCGAGTGTATTTCTAAAAACTTCTTAATACATATCTCTGGAAGGATAGAAAATCTCTCGAAGTATTTTAAATTTGTTATGGAGATTTATTTTATAAGTGCCGTACTGACAGAATAAATTTCATTAAATGGAAAAGGGAGAGCCGGGTTCGCCTTGTAATCTTGAGCTCTCTTGAGGCATTTGCTACAGTAATGAGAAGTGGTATTTTATCCAGGCCAGGTTACTAAATTTGAGTTGGAAATATTAGAACCCGCCGTGGCACCTCCAAGAAGGTTACACGTTCACGCGTCGTATACCTGGAACCATTTTAAGGTAAACTTAGAGGGATTGATATCTTTCGTATGCCTAGCGCGCAGACGAGATTTTATAATTTCATAGTTTTAAACGGGCTAAATACCTTAACTCGCTTAAAAAATAACGAGCTATAACGAGATGGGCACAGAAATAAAATCTGACATCATTAAATTATTTTTCATATTTGTATAAAAGCGCGGGGTGAAACCCGCGGGTATAAGCTAGTAGTATATAAAAACAATTTTTGTATAAAAGGGGAAATATACGACACCAGCTTGCTGGCTCCATCAAGCGATTGTACCATCAGGCTCGAAGCATATAACTTACCAGGATGCTGGTACAATATTAATTTCTTTACAAATGAGGTCGAGGAAAGATCGAAATGATTAGAGCCGAAATTTCATAATTTTTCTAGCATTTTGTTAAACATTGTTTTTTTTTTAATTCACGACTGCAATATCGTGAAGTTAATCTTCCACAAACACGGCTTTGACTCATATGGTGCAAGAAATTTACGCCAGAATACTTTTTACTTAGAAAATTTCACCACTCACAACACCAGAATGCTGGTAGAATCATAAAATTTTCAAATAGTTTTTGAAGTCGCACCAGGAGCTGGTACAATCACACCACAAGAACATACACGGTCAACCGACTTGATGGGCCATTTAACAAATTAAGCATATTAAGGGCCGTAAACTATTCGGCGCGTATTCATAGTCCGGCCACTAAGTCGAAACTAATAAAGTTGCAACTTAAATTTAAGTGCCAACTTAAAATTCACTACTATTCGTAGTCGCATTTCAGACTTCTACTAAGTAGTTTTAACTTAGTTTTACGATATTGCAAAACGAGTGTGAAAATGTATCGATTTTTCTTTACGATATTTTGGAAAAATTACATTTTTATTAAATAATGTCAAGGTTGATCATCCGTTTATGTTATTTTTACTTTCATTGCTTGTCTATGCAAAAGAATAAGGTATAAGTTTTTTGTTAATTGTGTGAAATAGCCAGAACATGCATGCTGTGAAACATACAAACACATCTAAATTTTATGCCATAATTTGCTTTAAAAGAAGAAGTTTTAAATTGACTTATTATTTGAGCATTTATATATGTAAATCATTCCAATTATAAAATTGTGATGTGGCCTTATTCGAATTGTAATACGCATTTAATCTCATCTTCCGATTCAAATGGATCGCTCTTTGTAAATTTCAATTGGAGATCATTCAATATTATCAAAATCACGCTCTGCCAACTTAATTTTTACATATTTCGTCTTTTTTCCTTAATTTAATAAAATACTTCTTCCTAGTTACAACTTAATTGCAGCTGCAGCCGAAACTAAATTTTAAGTTGGTACTTAGCCAGAAAAGTCGAAACTAAGGCGACTATGAATAGCTTTAGTTGTAACTTAGGATAGTTTCGACTTACCGCCCTATTCCCACACGGCTGACAAAACTCAGTGGCCGTACTACTGCGCCTAATACTATGCCGCAAATTTATTTTAAGCTGTCGTATGACAATTGTCAGTTTTATTGTTATGACCTACTGAGTAAGTGACAACGGCGAAACAATGTTTATATTATGTTTTAGGCGCAGTAATTGTGACAATAATCATATGATGAATTTTGTCAGTGTTGTGGGAATAGGGCGGTTAGTTGTGAACTAAATATGACTATGAATATGCGCCATCTATTTTATATCTTTATTTCTTTATTTCAAGTAAAAAATTAGTCAACAAAAACAAAATGTCTTACAGACTAATACAGAGATTTAACAAAAAATAATAATCTTAAAAAATACACAAACTGTAATGGAAAAACATTAAAGATAAAAGATTTGAGAGCAATATCATAATCGATATTTTATTGCAGGGATTTTAAATTAATAAGCAAGCAGTTAGAGTAGTATGAGGGCATGGGGTCATGAAAACGAAGAGAACGTAGTGCAAAGCCAATGAAAACTTTTTGGATACGTTCAATCCGACTTATGTGACAAGCATGATAAGGTCTCCAAACGAAAGCAGCATATTCCAGTTTTGAACGAACAAAAGACGTGTAGAGCAACTTACGAGTATAAGGACTTGTAAATCCCGTACTGTTGCGCCTTACAAATGCTAACATAGCATAGGATTTCGAAATTATATAATTAATATGATTAGTAGAAGTAAATTTTACATCGAAAANGACTTATGTGACAAGCATGATAAGGTCTCCAAACGAAAGCAGCATATTCCAGTTTTGAACGAACAAAAGACGTGTAGAGCAACTTACGAGTATAAGGACTTGTAAATCCCGTACTGTTGCGCCTTACAAATGCTAACATAGCATAAGATTTCGAAATTATATAATTAATATGATTAGTAGAAGTAAATTTTACATCGAAAATCACTCCCAAGTCCAAAGTTTCATTAACCGATCTCAGACGACAACTAGAGATAAAGTAGGAGGTCTGCATAGGTGCAAAACACTTAGCGAAAGTAATGTGGTAGCATTTCGCTAAGTTTAAACACAACTGATTTTTAGTACACCAAGAGAGAACTTTTTCTAGCTCAGCTTGGAGCATTTGTGAGTCGAATGAGTTTCTTACTATCGAATAGATTTTAAGGTCGTCAGCGTAAAGTAAAAAACTAGCGTATGAAAAACAGCTTGGTATGTCATTGATAAACAAGACAAATAGCAGAGGACCCAAAATACTACCTTGGGGGACACTCGATGACGCAATAAATGAATACGACTTTGCATTGTCAACTACAACCACACACCTTCGATTCGAGAGATAAGACTGTAGCCAAAGGAGGAATATGGAATGAAAGCCCAGGCACGCTAACTTCTTAATTAGTATTGCATGCGAAACTCTATCAAAGGCCTTGGAGAAGTCCGTATAAACAACATCGACCTGAAAACCTTTCTGGAAAGCTGATAGGCAGTCTTCTGAGAAANGACTTTAGCCAAAGGAGGAATATGGAATGAAAGCCCAGGCACGCTAACTTCTTAATTAGTATTGCATGCGAAACTCTATCAAAGGCCTTGGAGAAGTCCGTATAAACAACATCGACCTGAAAACCTTTCTGGAAAGCTTATAGGTAGTCTTCTGAGAAAACAGCCAAGTTTGAAACAGTAGATCTACCAGGGATGAAGCCATGGACAAATTAAGCTCTTAACCGAAAAAAACATCTTATCTTTAACAAAACATTCAAACAGCTTAGAGGTAGTCGACAGCTTGGAGATAGGTCCGTAATTACTCACATAATTTTTGTTTCCACTTTTAAAAATGGGTGTAACATACGCCACCTTCCAATCATAAATAAAATTGCCTGTAGATAATGATTTATTAAAGATGAACTTGAGAGGATAGGAAAGCGAAACGCATTTTTTAAACAGAACCACCGAAAGACCATCGGCATCTATTTGTGAAGAGATCTTAAGTTTAGCGATACCTTTGGCAATATCATCCAAGGATAAAGAGATAGAGCCAAAGTCAACGGACGACTCCACGTTCCCCTTAAATTCAAAATCACTATCAGTCGGAGAAATAAAATTCGATTTAAAAAAATCGGTGAAGAGGTTAGCCGCTTCATTAGCAGAATTTGCATTTTTATCATTAAAAAATATAGCAGATGGAATGCTAGAGCAAGTCTTTTTAGATTTAATGAAACTCCAAAATGCTTTTGGATTTGACTTTATATTGGCTTCGTAATTAAGAATGTAATTACTATGTAAAAACTTTANTAGAGCAAGTCTTTTTAGATTTAATGAAACTCCAAAATGCTTTTGGATTTGACTTTATATTGGCTTCGTAATTAAGAATGTAATTATTATGTAAAAACTTTTCTAAACAATTATACTTTTTAGTGTATTCTTTGAATTGCAAAAGATGAATTGATAGTTTGCTTTTTTTGAATTTACGAAAGAATTTGTTCCTGAGGTTCTTTAATTTCTTTAAATTTTTGGTATGCCATGGTATTTTATATAGTCTCGTTGTATTCAAAGGACTATTAGTGAGGGCTATTTGAGCCACTTTGGATTTAAAGACATTAAAGCAACTTGAGACATCTAAACCGAAAAACAGCGTGTCCCAATCAATATTAGAAAACAAGTTATTAATGATATCAAAATTACACAATTTATAATTAAAAGAGAGATTATGATTATCACAGGTAGCTGGAGAGAACTCGTAGAACTCAATTTTAAGAAAAATGGGAACATGATGATAGCTAGAAGAAGAAATAGAAGAGAAACATTCGTTCATATTATTGCTTATAAATATAAGGTCTAAAATTCTGTTGAGTTCATTTAAAATATTATTTATCTGTTTGAGATCAATACTCAAAAAACTGTCAACAAGATACGATTCATTGCTATAGTTTACATTATTGGGTATAAGAGTAGTATCATTATTTGCTTGCGTCCATTTAATGTTGCCTACATTATAATCACCCAGGACAAGAAATTGGCTATCACTATTAGAATTAGAAACTAGGGACGTAATATTATCCACATGCACTTTTTAAAGGCTTTCAGAACTACCAGGAGGGATGTAGGAAACGCAAACGAACAGCTGTCAAAAAGCGCCACGAATACGAATGCAAAGTTGATCAATAAGAGGGTCCTGATTATCCAAGATTTTACATGAAGCACGCCCCTAGTACAACCCGGTTTTACAGAGTCTCTGTCTTTACGAAATACATCGTACAGTTTAAGATCAAAAAATTCCTGGTCATAAAGGTCTGCCAAGTCTCTACTATAACGAAGATGTCGTAATCTTGGTGCGAGCACATCATGCGTACGGAATTGGCTTTAGTTCTGGGGCCAGAAACATTATGAAAATAAATTTTAAGATTTTGAGGCGATTTACGTAAGTAAGAGGTTTGATTAATTACGGGACCAAGTGTGGTTCTCCGGACTTTTGAAAAAACCTAAACGGCCGTACACTGACATTGGCTGGCCAGACATTAGGAGACAGAAACTTCTCGTAAAAGGAAACAGAGACTCCAAGTTTAAAATTAATTTTCTTAAGAGTACTTACAACGACCTCTTTCTTGACTAACCTAAAGCAAGTAAGCAAACTCTTATCTATCCCTGTTTGCTTATTAACATAATCAACAATATTTTCCGCAGTAACCGTAGGCAAAAACGATGACAAATGTAACCATTTCATAGGCACAGCAACTTCCAAACCAGAGTCTGCATTTGAACCACCAACAAGTGTATGTCTTTTGTTGTTTTTCTTCTTAACGTCCAATTTTTTTGAAACGCGTTGCGAAGGTAACAGACGAGAATCCAACGAAGCGGGAGGGATGGGAAATGTAGTAGCGGTAACAGGAGAACGAGCATCAGCAAGAGCAGGAGCATTGTAAGAGTCTTGGGAAGAGACAGAACTCGAAGTTTTACCAACAGCAACGGCGGCGGCAGCAGCATAACTCATTGGAATATTCTTAGCAGTAGCTGGAAGAGTATCATTATTCGACTCTTTACTATGCGCAACACATGTAATATTCTCCTGAAGTGACTTAACATCATTCGTTACAGCCGAGATCGCAGACAACACATCTGCTNTTCGACTCTTTACTATGCGCAACACATGTAATATTCTCCTGAAGTGACTTAACATCATTCGTTACAGCCGAGGTCGCAGACAACACATCTGCTTTAGAAAGATTACGCTGCACTGCATGCAGTTCAGATTGCAAATTTTCGATTTTATTTTCAAGTAAATTCTTGTCTTCCCTTAGGGCTTTTATTAGGGGGAGCGCATGGGCATTTTCAGCTCTCAAAGCGGCAATCTCTTTGTATACATCATGCGGAGTAATTTCAATGTTGGCGCATATTGGATCTTTTTGCTGCGGCAAAACCGGTTTATCAGGTTGTTGGTGCAGTGCCGGGTTATGATTATCACCAACTACACCAACACGTTTAATAGCATTGACAATATTAGGAGGTGAGCGAAGAGAGCTATGGCGTACATTTGTGCATTTAGCACAAATAAAAGAATAATCCGCATTTTGAAGAAACTCCAAATCAGCAGGCAGAATATTTAAGCACTTTAAGTGAAAAAGCTCATTGCATCTGGAACACTGCAACTTAGGATCACCACGATCCACCTTCTGCCCGCAAACACAGGGTATTACACTTAATTAAATAGCAAATATATTGCAAAAAGAAAATAACTAATACTGAGTAATAGAAAACACGTCCACGCTGTGGAGTACTCACAACACTATAAACTATAGTTAAATCGTTAAAGATAAGTTAACAGCCCTAACACATTTACAGTATGTATGTATAAAAACTTAAGGAACATAGAATACATATATGTATGTATATCAGTCTTTCTTAGTTTAAAACTTCATCTCTTACATTAATGAAAAAAATGTGATCAAATTAAGCACATACAACTTTTTCATGCCAAGTATGAATAAATTCTCCAAAGGGGTAAACAAAGGGCTAGGGGCAATTTTAAATTAATGTAGCCAAAAAAAGTATGTGGTAGCTAAATTTAGCCACCAAAGGGCTAAAACGGCAACACTGATTATAACCTTTTTAATGAAAAACTATCGTGGGAAAGCAACAATAATTTTGAAAAAATTGTAGAAGTGATAGCTATTTCCGAAATTACCACATTTCCTCATCAGACTTCTTTCAGTGGGATTCGATCCTACGACCCACAGTGGGGCAAAAAAGGTTGCTGTAGACAAATCAATTTTGAGAGCCCAAATATGAACCGGTTCCAATTTCTTTTTTTTTTTTTTAGATAAAAGATACTTAAATGTCGCGTCTATCTATCCGTGGCGATTTTCTAAAAAAGCTCTGGTTTTTTATTTATTTATGTTGAAAAATTATAGAAAAATATTTTTACGTTTGAATGCGTCCACTTTTTTGGAAGTAAGTTCTACATGCTTGTATTTTCAGAATCGCCTTTTTGTAACTAGATTAGATTAGATTTAGAGGCGTGAGCAGATCACCTAGTTACCGCGACCGATACGATCTATTGTAACACACCTCTATTCAACTACAGGCCTGGCGAAGTTTGGTCGTGGTAGGGGCTTCACAGCACATTATGTGCGTGCTCTGTTGTTTCCTATTCTTCGTTACACCACCTACACTGGTCTGAGTTGACAACTCCTATGTCTGACAAGTGTTTCATTACCCAACAGTGGCCAGTAAGAAAGCCTGTAACAATTCTTAATTCATGCCTTCTGAGATGAAGGAGTTCTTCGGTTCTCTTTGCTGATATATCCGGAATGAAGGACTTGACCTGTCTGTAACCTTCCGTATTTGTCCAGTAATGTTGTGTTTCGTTCTTCATCCAGATATAGTAGTTTCGCCTAACAGAGCTCCATGGCAGACCGGTAAAGGATCCTGGGCCTATGAATCCCTGTGCAGCCCCTTTTCTGGCGAGAATACGTTCCAATTCATTGCCCATGACTCCACAGTGTCCCAGTACCTATATGAGGTATACCCGTTTCCTGGAGGCGATCAGTATTAAAGGTTGAAGATAGTCCCACACCAGCTTTGAGGTGACCTCGTGGGCTTAAAGAGCGAGGAGCACTGCTCTGCTACACACTGCCTCAAACAAAGTTCAATTGTGTGAACCTCGGCCTGAAAAACAGAGTTACCTTGCCCAATGCTGGAGAAAAGGAGCAGTCTAGGTTGTATGCCGTACATTCCTTCTCCGACGCCGTAGTCAGTCTTTGAGCCATCAGTATAACAGATGTGGCTGTCCTTCCGGGGTTTAGGTCGTTCGTTGTCCCAGTTATTCCTGTCGGCGGAAAAGAGCTTGACGTTTTGCGAGAAGTTAAACCTCAGAAGGCAAGGGTCCACAAAGCTTATGCGCAACCCATCTTCTTTTTTTATAACCCTGAGGGTGGAAGGGTGTACATACGGTAGAGCCTCTATCTTGATTACAATATGTAGGGGAGGCAGGCCAAGAAGCACCTCGAGAGCCGCAGTTGGTGTGGTTGTCACCGCGCCAGTAATGCCCACGCAGGAGGCCAGTCTCTGTAGCTTACTGAGCTTGGCATGTGTGGACTTCACTTCCGCCTTCTTCCACCAGACGGATGCAGCATAGGTGAGAATGGGTTTGGAGATGGCATCATACATCCACCTCGCCAGTTTAGGTCGGATGCCACCGTTCCATCCCACAAATTTCCGTCAGGTCCAGATAGAGGCCCTGGCGTTTTTAATAGTTTTATCCATATGCGTATTCCATGAAAACTTGTCATCAAGGATAACTCCTAGATATTTGACCTCTTTTCACCTTGAAGGAATGGTTCTACTAATTTGCCGCTTTTCCTTTTCCTGGAGAAAATGACTATGCAAGTCTTCTTCGGGTTTACATTTAATCCATTGTGACTACACCAATTGACGACGTTCAAAGCATTCTGTAGGAGGGTGGAGATGGTATCTTCGAACCTACCTCTGATTAGGATGACAATGTCATCCGCATAGCCCTGAACGTCGAAGCCGTTTTCGCTAAGAAGGTAGAGTAGTTCATCTACTACAATGGACCATCGCAGAGAATCTGACCTATTCCTGTCCTAGAGTTTGCATACACTCTTCTGAATTTAAGGACTTTTTCTATCCAGCGACATGTGGTCTGATCAACCCCTCAGCGCTGGACGCAATTGTCTATTAGACAGTGTTCCGTGTTGTCGAAAGCGCCCTCCAGATCCAAGAAAAAACCCACCGCCACCAATTTGTCCTCCAGATCTTCCTGGAAGATAGGCATATTGGTGTCTGTGTAATGGGTTCCTGGCAATGAAACTATCCCTGATATGCCTGCCTACGATTCTTTCCATTGCTTTTGGTAGAAAGGACGTAAGACTAGTTGGTCGATATGCCTTTGGTTAGTCCGCTGGTTTTCCCCCCACATTTGGGATGTAGCGGACCATGACTTCCTGCCATTGTAGTGGAAGGGACCTTAACGCGAAATATGTGAAAAGTGGTATCAGCAAGGGTAGCAAGCGGCGAAGTCCCTTTTGAAAATAAGCTGGGAAAATGCCATCTGCTCCAGGTGGTTTGAAAGGCGCTGAGGCAAATATAGCACATCTTATTCTATCCTCGTCATTTGGCGATTCTCCAATCCTCTGAATAGGGGAGTTTTATCCCAGTCTGCGTGTAAATTGTTCTAGTTGTGCTCAGTGGCTAACAGTCAAGAAAATGAACATCGGCTAGCAAGTTAAGGGATTCCATGCAGCTATTCGTGAAGGATCCGTCGGGTCTTTTCAGGAGCCCTAACTTATTAGTGTGTGTCTTTGCAAGGACTCTGTGGATTCTTGCGCTTCCCGTAAGGTCCTTGATCCCTGTTTTCCATTCACCGGTTCGTTTATCTCTGTAAAAGAGCACCCGGGTCTTTACTCTAAGTTTAGCCAATTTGCTATTCCACCATGGAGTCTGTCTGTTGTTAAGCCTAGTGACTTCTGGAGAGGATTCATAGTAGGATTTAACAATGGCTGATGTCAGATCTGAGCAGCTAAGTTCAAGATGAAATAAGTCATTTACCTTCCGCTTGCAGCATCTTATACTGTCCCAGTCTGTGGTTCTTGGTCTTCTATAGGTGGTAGCAGTTGGTAATGTGGTTTTATTTCAAAACGGATGTGCATGTGAGCTAACGAAATTACTGATAAAACGAGTGGATAGAGTGAGATCTAGAACCTCTTCCCGTATACTGTTCCTAAAAGTGGGGGAGTTAACTACGTTTAAAACTTCTAACCTATTAAGGCTAATCAAGTAAGTACTCACATCTTTGATTTATGTTACTGCTGCTCCATATGGTATTGTGGGCATTAGCATCATATCCCACGATGAGTTGCAGTTTTTGTCTGCAACAATAGTCCACTAGTCCCTGTAGTGGAAGAAACTCTAAATCTCTGGAGTCACCGCGGAGGTACGCTGAGCAAATTACTAGCTCTTGCGTGTTTTCTCCGAGAGATGGGCTTACCTTCACTGTGATCTGGTTCTTGTTGGTAAATTCTAGAATGAGAAAGGCGTTGATATGATTAGTAGGCTGGATCGATTTTGTATGGGGGAAAATAAAGGTAATTTGATTCTATTGTAATAGTAATATTATGTTGTTTTAGGACTAGGAAAATAATAATTGGCCACTAAAGATTAAAATAAAGCATACCTTTAGCCCGCGCAATTGATGCAAAGGATCAAATTTTTGAAAAAGTAACTTTGGTTCCTAATATCTAGGGAATACGTTAATGGATTGAAGCAAACAATATAACAAACGGTTTCGGTTTTTGTATATCTGTGTTTTATTTATGGGCCCATACGTATAGTCAAATCCCGATTTAGATACTTCTCAAAATTATAGTTAACGACGTCAATGCGACTCATTCAGGATATGGTATTATTTGAGACAACTCCCATTGCCAATTCAGGGGTGGGAAGTGTGGAAGAATTTACAATAGAAGACGATGACGAAACGTCTACAGACGATTTAAAAAAATTAGTTCGAATCCACTGTTGAAAATTTGTCAACTGATAACGATCTCACATTTGTTCCAGAAGATGAAATTACAGCTGTGGACCTTGAAGTATTCCGGCGCTCTGAGCGGTTGGAGAATCTACCACGACAAAATTACAATTTCTGCGCAGCTGAATATGTAGCATCAGATCCGAACACTGCGGAAGAAGCGATGGCAAGCCCTCAGAGTGATCTTTGGCAGGCAGCAATGTGTGAAGAAATGAAGTCGCATAATGTCAATGGTACCTGGAAATTGTCAGCGCTACCTGTTTGCAAGAAAGCCATCCCATTGAAATGGGTATTCAAGACAAAGATAAATGTCGATGGAGACCCTGTGTGCCATCAAGCCAGGCTAGTGGTGAAAGGGTTCAACCAAAAGCAGGGCATCGATTACGACCAGACATTCGCGCCAGTCGTTCGATACACCTCGATTAGGTTTTTGCTCGCCTTAGCAGTAAAGTATGGTCTCACCGTCTACCAAATGGATGCCGTAACTGCCTTTTTGAACGCGGACCTCGAAGAAGAGATCTATATGTCTCAACCGAGTGGCTTTGGTGATGCCTCCGGCCGTGTATGTAAGCTGCAAAGATCGTTGTATGGTTTAATGCGGTGAGTTTGGAACATAAAGTTGAATTCAACTCTAGTAAATTTTGGTTTGCAGCGCAGCAACGTCGATCAATATGTTTATTTTCTCGTTGCTGACAGCAAAATGCTGTTTGTTGCTGTCTATGTTGATGACAACATCCTCTTTTCCAACGATACAGTGCTGTTGAATAAGCTTAAATATACGCTTTTTAAAAACTTCAAAATGAAGGATATGGGTGTGGCATCATCGGTTTTGGGTATCCGAGTAACTCAAAATCTGAAAGAAGGAGCAAAGAGGACGTTTCGGCATGGATCAGTGCAATCTCGTAAGCACACCCCTCGGCGTGAACCAAAAGCTGTCCGAGGAGATGTGCCCAACTTATGACGGCGACAAAAGGGAAATGGCTAGTGTTCCCTATAAGCAAGCCATTGGATGTCTGCTGTTTGCTTCACAGATCACTCGACCCGATATCTGCTAAGCTGTCAACTTACTAAGCCGATACAGCACGAACCCAGGCAAGGCGCATTGGACTGCAGTGACGCGGGTCATACGCTATCTCAAGGGAACTATTGACAAGGGCTTAATCTACAAAAGGAGCTCGCAGGACATCGTTGGTTTTTGTGACGCCGACTGGGCAAATGACGTAAGTGATCGCCGTTCGACAACTGGTTATGTTTTTTTTATTTCAGAAGGCAGCGTACGATAGCCTTATCAACTACAGAGGCTGAATTAATGTCAATGGTAGGTGCGGTGAAAGAATCAATCTGGCTTAAACGATTGGAAAAGGAATTGTTGCACAAATCTTCCAAATCATTGACTTTGTTTTGCGACAAAAAGGGCGCTATACACATAGCAAAAAACAACTTGTATTCTAGCAGAACGAAGCACGTCGATATTAAATCAAAGTTTATCCATTAAAAAAATAAAGAATCTACAATATATTGGCGCGGATAAAATCCTAGCCAATATTTTTACAAAAGCATTATCTACGCCAAAAACAAAACAATTTTAAAACGAATTTGGCTTAAAGAAATTTCTTTCGTACTTAGTATTAGTCAAATATTTTCTATTTCTAAAATTTGGATTGTATAACGTAGCTATAAAGTGAGTTCGCTATTGCATAAGGCAACTTAATCTTTTAAAGAAAAGAACTGCATTACATGTTTTACATACATTTGCTTAAAACCAATTACTTATTCTCGAATGAAATGTCACATTTAATTTAGGGAAGGTGTAGAAAAAAAAATTAAATATTTGGGCATATGAAACACCCTTTATAACTATGTATTTACTAATGACAGATGCCACTGGCAATCGGGGCAAACTTAACTATCAATAAAATTTCCTCCCTTCCATTTTATCTTGTCACCAAGCACACACGTTTTTTCTTGTATAGAACTCTTAGTCAATCGGCACTCGCTAACAATAGTGAATTCGAGTACTTATATATGTAGATTCACTAAATATGAATAAGTCGAACTACATCCGTTTTTATTACATTATTTAATTCATTTAATTTAATCTATCGGAAAAAAATGCGCAAAATTATTTGATAAGTCACCGCAGTAGCACAAAGTACTTAGTAAAATTCATGCTGTGTAAAAGTGATGGACCCTTGAAAGATCCAGGAAATTTTTTTAAGGAATCTGAAATTGGATAGTAATGAAGTGTTTTGAACTTCAATGCAACTTATGACTCCCTAGCTGACGCTTCTGTATTGTCTTGCTCATATGTTTAAGTTATTTTTAATATTATAGACAAATTTTCGTTGGATAAAACTATGGATGCATCTTACTTTTCCGTCATATCTCTGTCAATTCATAATTGATCGATACGTAAGACTTATCAAACTAAAGACCAGGTTTATAGCTATAGGCTTAAAATGATTATAATAACTCTATGATGGAATTTCATCATATTACAGACAAACATATTTTAGTAAAATTTAATTTTATTTACAAAAATACCTGTTTTGATCATATGAGTATATTTTTTCAAAGTATGCGTAGATATAAGATTTATTTGCATAAGCAGGTTTTTCTACCGTGACGGAAAATATAGGTTTGCGAATTTTAGCTACCAAAAATGTTCCTAAAATCCGTAATAATTCGCAAACTCGAGCCAATATGACAAAGCTGAGGGTATAGTCGGGGTCAGCGCCCTAAACACACCCTAGAAATATGAATACTATTCTTGCCTTCTTTGGTCTGTAGAGCAGCGAAATAATCAATAGAACAATCTATATATTTGTTGAAAAAGGGTAACTTTAAAACCTACCCTAAACTATAGGACTGCCACAATAGTTGGTCGTTAATATGATTTGGGTTTCTGGTTTAATTCCCTAATATAAAACCTAACTGTTTTCCTAAACCTTGAATTCTTAACAAGGATTCGTTTTATCTGACTAGTGGGCTTTGTTACCCTTGGTAATCGACGCGCGGACTCTTGCACTTCAAATAAAAGGATAATATTTTACAGGCTTTTAATTGACCTTATAACACAAGATCTTATCACTATTACAAAATTGATAAATGAATATAAAAATTTCGACCCGCCCTAATGATTAGCTATCATCAGGCAGGCGCTAGGCCGTCCTTTATCTGGTTCCCATAAATGTAAGACTCCTGGATAGAGGCGATGTCAAGGTGATCCTCATAAAAAGTCTGTGCCTGCCTGGACCGCTGAAGCCGCCTTGGCATGTTGTAAGTTTATTTGGATGCACCTTACTACCATATTAATTTTTCGAGTCATCCGGCTAATTACTCTTCCTCATCCACTTTGGGAGCTTCGTACCATGTAAGCGGCGAGTCGGGTGTGGATCCTTGCAAGTGTTGGTAGGGCCGGCATAAGAAGTGTTGTCTTTGACTACCTTGGGTGAGCGACACGTTCCAGATTTTTAGAGCGGGAATGGATTCTAGGTGGTTGAGACACATCCCTGGTAGAAGAAGCTGCGAGAGTGGTCGATCTCGCCACTAATCAGCGCTATCACCTTGCCTAACCTTTTCTGCACGACCCGGGATGATGCACCGTAGACTTTCGTGCAGCGGATCTGGCGAAATGCTTGGGCTGCTGCTCCTTGGATGTCTCTATACGTAGGGTGATCTGCCCGAAGTTAAGGAAAATTCTACCGCCTTGCTCCGGAATCCTCTCCTTCGACTTCTCGTCTACGGAGAAAGTTATCGTCTCTCCCGTTTCTCATCCTTGAGAGACTTTAGAAAGCACCAGGCCGCTAAGTTTATGCCCACGTTTTGCGTGACTAGGCGCCTTTTGAGACGGTCAGCCAGTAAAACGTCCGCAGGTAGCACGTAAATAACGCAGACAAAGGGAATATCATTGCCCCGTGACACCTTCAGATCTACGTCTCGGAATGGCTTTAGTCCAGTTGTCACAGCAACGAGCAAATCTCTTGTCTCCTTGTTGTGGCAAGTGAGCGAAACTCAACCTTCGCGTACCACACAGCTGATGAAGCCAAGACTCGCGGTGAGGTTTTTGGCTATGTCTATCTCTTCAGCAAACTTCTATTTATAAGCCTTATTTCCTCCTCGCTGAGCTTAGCATCCGGGTATTTGGCATGCGTAATGGCTACCTCGCATGCTGCTGTTATGTCTCTGTAGGACACCTGCTTAGCATGCCGGGTTCATTGTCGTGAACACCTGGATTCGCAACTACTTCCACCGAAGCAGTGGTAGTATGAGAGCCCTTAGCCTTTCTGGCTATCTGTCCAAGGTCATTGGGCGAATATCTGGTGCGCCTGCTTCGCATAGTGAAGCTACGTCCATATTTCGTCGTCGTTTAGCTCCTTGACCTTTTTATAGCGCTCTCTCTTCATCTCCTTTGCTTTAGTAGGTTCAATGCCGTCCCTAATCAGAGCACGCTTTTGGGCTCCAGTGAAGTACTCTAACTTGTTGCGGTTTCCCGCTTTTCTTTAGGCACTATTGTTTGTAGACGCCTGAGTGCCGAGATCCTGGCTATCGCTCACTGTGACTGGTTCGAGTCCCTCTCTGCTCAAGGTCCTGCTCAGACCTAGTGGGTGAACGGAGTAGAGAAAATTCCTCCGACTCCGTGATGCTGTTTTTATTTTCGTTGTTTATTTCTTCCATATGTTTTTAATGTGTATACATCTTTGGTTTCGGTAGGCGTAAACTTTTCGAAGCTGTAACGCATAGCCCAGCAGATACTTTCGAAGTCTTAAGGCTGGTTTTCATTAGGTCAAAATCACTGACATCAAAAACTGCCTTCATCTGACAGCTGCTCATTTGATGTCAAATGCGTTTTCATTACATTTTAAAAACTGACCAAATGTCGATAGGGCAGTGCATGTCAAAGACTGTCGTCAAATTTCGGTGTCAGATGATTGACATTTTGTTGTTGTTGTTGTTGTAGCAGCATACAAATTCCCCAAAGACTTTTTGGGGAGTGTTGCTGGAGTGACAGTCCTTGGCCAGATATAAATCTGGGTCGTTCCGGTTACGTAGACCCGACTGTCGTGGGAACGACATTCCGTCTTCATTACTGATGTCAAATGTGATGTTAAATTTTTACAAAAAGTGTAGAATACCGACCGTTTAGTTATAGACAAACCAAAAATGTAATTGGATAGAACTCTTCATGCTGATTTTAACCTTACCAAAATTATTTAGCGCAAGTAAAAAATTAGGAAGATATAGTAGGTTAAGTTAAATTTTTCGATATTTTGAAATATCAATACCTTATGAACTACATAACCGATTAAACAATTAATGATGTCAAAATTAAGATGATTAGTTTATCTTTCTCTTGATGTACATAATTTTTCTGATTTTTAACATTTTTGAGTCAGAAATACAAAAAGACAAAAAAATTTAATTTTTTCATTAAATTACCGTTTTTTGAAGAAAATTGCATAATTAATGCTACAGAAATTTATATTATTTAGAAAGTACAAGTTATTACCTTATATAGAAAGGTTTGCTATAGGGAAAAATTTAATGAAAGTAGTGGAAAAAATCGAAATCTTACTAATATTATAAATGAGAAAGTTTGTATGTTTGGATGTTTGGGAAATCATCACGCGGAAACAACTGAACGGATTTGCATGAAATTTTGTACGCAGATAGCTTATGGACCAGATTGGTTAATAGACTATTCTCTTAAGAGCTGCCACCTGTTAAAAAAGTTTAATTTATTTAATATGCGGAACGACAGAATGGATTTGCATGAAAATTTGCACACACATAGCTTATGACCTATGTTGGGAAATAGGCTACTTTTCTTAAGAGCTGCCACCTGTTAAAAAAGTTTAATTTATTTAATATGCGGAACGACAGAATGGATTTGCATGAAAATTTGCACACACATAGCTTATGACCTATGTTGGGAAATAGGCTACTTTTCTTAAGAGTTGCCACCTGCTAAAAAAATTTCATTAAATTAATACGCGGAAACGACTGAATGGATTTGCATGAAATTTTGCAAGCAGATATCTCATGACCTACAGTGGGAAACAGGCTAATTTTTTGGAAGAGTTGCCACCTGTTAGAAATGTTTAATTTAATTAATACGCGGAAATTAATGAACTGATTTGCATGGAAGTTTTCCCACAGATAGCTTATGAGCTAGGTTGGAAAATAGGCTACTTTTTTAAGAGTTACCACCTGCTAAAAAAGTTAAATTAAATTAATACGCGGAAAAGTCTGAACGGATTTGCATGAAATTTTGCAAGCAGCTAGCTTATGACGTACAGTGGAAAATAGGCTAATTTTTTGCAAGAGTTGCCACCTGTTAAAAAAGTTTTACTTAAATTAATACGCGGAAACGACTGAACAGATTTGCATGACATTTCGCACAGATAGCTTATGACGTATGTTGGAAAATGGGCTACTATTTTAAGAGTTATCACGTATTAGGAAAGATTAATTAAATTAACAGGCGTAAATGACTGAACTGATTTGCATGAAAGTTTGCACACAGATAGCTTATGACCTAGACTGGAAAATAGGCTACTTTTTTGAGAATTGCCACCTGTTTGAAAATGAAATTTTGCTCAAAGATGGTTTATGACCTGGATTGCATATTGATTTTTAAGTAAATTCAGTTCTTTTTAAGCTTATATGTATATGAAGTACTTCGAAAGTTTTTGTCGTACTTAACTTAAATAAGATATACAGTCAATAAAGTTTAGGTACAGTGAAGTTTTTACAAAACCGGCAACTATTTTTTAAATATTTTATTTTTCCCTCATTTTTTATAAAAATCAGAGTTCCAAACCTTATTCAAAATTAAAGAAAACTCTGCGAATTTCCACCCAAGTATTGCAATTTACACTCTTTAGAAAAAAGTTAAGTACTCAGTTATTAGCCCATTCAATTTTAGTATAACAAAGTGCAAGTTTGAGGTAGCTAGGACTTCCCATTGATATTTAGAAATTTTTTTTTGTTGTATGGTAAGTCCTAGCTTCCTCATACTTGCACTTCATTATACTAAAATTGAATGGGCTAAAAAGCTTTTCTAGAGAGCCGTAACTGCCTTTTTGAACGGGGACCTCGAAGAAGAGATCTATATGTCTCAACCGAGTGGCTTTGGTGATGCCTCCGGCCGTGTATGTAAGCTGCAAAGATCGTTCTATGGTTTAAAGCGGTCCAGCCGAGTTTGGAACATAAAGTTGAATTCAACTCTAGTAAATTTCGGTTTACAGCGCAGCAACGTCGATCAATATGTTTATTTTCTCGTTGCTGACAGCAAAATGCTGTTTGTTGCTGTCTATGTTGATGACGTCATCCTCTTTGCCAACGATACACTGCTGTTGAATAAGCTTAAATATACGCTTTCTAAAAACTTCAAAATGAATTATTTGGGTGTGGCATCATCGGTTTTGAGTATCCGAGTAACTCAAAATCTGAAAGAAGGAGCAATGACGACGTTTCGGCATGGATCAGTGCAATCTCGTAAGCACACCCCTCGACGTGAACCAAAAGCTGTCCGAGGAGATGTGCCCAACTAATGACGGCGACAAAAGGGAAATGGCTAGTGTTGCCTATAAGCAAGCCATTGGATGTCTGCCGTTTGCTTCACAGATCACTCGACCCGATATCTGCTAAGCTGTCAACTTACTAAGCCGATACAGCACGAACCCAGGCAAGGCGCATTGGACTGCAGTGACGCGGGTCATACGCTTTCTCAAGGGAACTATTGACAAGGGCTTAATCTACAAAAGGAGCTCGCAGGACATCGTTGGTTTTTGTGACGCCCACAGTAATACAGTAGTAAACCTTTTTGAGTACTCCTCGGGGGTAAAATCTGATCAGGGTTGATAATGAGAAAGAGCAAGAATTTTGCCGATTCAATGTTGCATACAAATTTACTGTGGTATGAAAGGGAGCAGCAACCGTACTATGACAGAGTGGCACAGGTAATTTTGTAAACAAACACTTTTCTTATAATTGTAAGAGATAATAGCTATTTTTTGCACAATTCCGATATCCAGCGTGTATCCAGAGGCAGTGGCACGTGAGCCGCACTAAAATCTACTCATCATGTTGGAGCAGCTCCGGGTAATGGACCATTGAATGTGCTGGCTGAACTTATGACCACCATAACCTTCGGAGTCTTCAGCAAAACCGTGTGCTGAGTTTATACGGTAGTCATTCATAGCAATTACTATTGTATGTGTGTATGATTCATATTTGTAAATTCTATACTTTGATGTTGAGTATCTTTGAGGAGCTCCGGGTAATGGTCGCTCAAACTTGGGAGTGCTTAATGAGCTCTTTGGGCGGATGCGCTGACAGGCTTTAGAGTCTCTATAACTATACCAACCTTGTTTTGTTTTGGAATAAAGACTTAAATATATTCGGAAATTTAGAATTTTCCATGATAAATTCACAAGTTTCACATTGTTCATAAAAATATAATCTTACAATGGATATTTTATTGATTTTAAATTTACATTTAAGAAAAGTCCACCCAGTGCTATAATTACGATTTGAGTTTCCAGTTTAAAGAAACACAGGCAATAATTATGTACTTTCCTATTGATCTTATTCTTAACTAAGCACTGATATTATATTTAAACTACATTTTGTTCATAAATAACACAATTATATATATTTTATCCTCGAAACGAACTTTTTCCAATCATTAGAATTTCCCCACAGTAAGTGTTGCCGTGCTCGCAAAACGAAAACGCTGCACACAACCCAAAAGTACTCCTCGGGGACCAGTTGGTGAAAAACTGCGAAAAGGTTTATTACTGTATATACTGTGGTGACGCCGACTTGGCTAATGACGTAAGTGATGGCCGTTCGACAACTGGTTATGTGTTTTTATTTCAGAATGCAGCCATTTCTTGGGGTATCAAAAGACAGCGAACGATAGCCTTATCAACTACAGAGGCTGAATTAATGTCAATGGTAGCTGCGGTGCAAGAATCAATCTGGCTTAAACGATTGGAAAAGGAATTGGTGCACAAATCTTCCAAATCAATGACTTTGTTTTGCGACAACAAGAACGCTACACACATAGCAAAAAACAACTTGTATTCTAGCAGAACGAAACACGTCGATATTGAATCAAAGTTTATCCATGAAAAAAATAAAGATGGCCAAAAGAATCTACAATATATTGGCACGGATAAAATCCTAGCCGATGTTTTTACAAAAGCATTATCTACGCCAAAAACAAAACAATTTTAAAATGAATTTGGCTTAAAGTAATTTCTTTCGATCTTAGTATTAGTAAAATATTTTCTATTTCTAAAATTTGGATTGTATAACGTTGCTTTAAAGTGAATTCGCTATTGCATAAGGCAACTTAATCTTTTAAAGAAAAGGACTGTATTACATGTTTTACATACATTTGCTTAAAACCAATTATTTATTCTCGAATGAAATGTCATATTTAATTTAGGGAGGGTGTAGAAAAAAAACTTAAATATTTGAGCATATGAAACACCCTTTATAAATATGTATTTACTAATGACAGATGCCACTGGCAATCGGGGCAAACTTAACTATCAATAAAATTTCCTCCCTTCCATTTTATCTTGTCACCACGCACACACGTTTTTTCTTGTATAGAACTCTTTGTCAGGCGGCACTCGCTAACAATAGTGAATTCGAGTACTTATATATGTAGATTCACTAAATATGAATAAGTCGAACTACATCCGTTTTTAGTACATTATTTAATTCATTTAATTTAATCTAGCGAAAAAAAATTGCGCAAAATTATTTGATAAGTCACCGCAGTAGCACAAAGAACTTAGTAAAATTCATGCTGTGTAAAAGTGATGGACCCTTGAAAGATCCAGAAAATTTTTTTAAGGAAACTGGATAGTAATGACGCTGACGCTCCCGTACTGTCTTGCTCATATGTTTAAGTTATTTTTAATATTATAGACAAATTTTCGTTGGATAAAACTATGGATGCATCTTACTTTTCCGTCATATCTCTGTCAATTCATAATTGATCGATACGTAAGACTTATAAAACTAAAGACCAGGTTTATAGCTATAGGCTCAAAATGATTATAATAACTCTATGATAGAATTTCATCATATTACAGACAAACATATTTTAGTAAAATTTAATTTTATTTACAAAAATACCTGTTTTGATCATATGAGTATATTTTTACAAAGTATGCGTAGATAAAAGTATATACAACTTTTATTTCCTTTTTTATTGAGTTCGAAGCTTCCAGATTTATTTGCATAAGCAGGTTTTTCTACCGTGACGGAAAATATAGGTTTCCTAAAATCCGCAATAATTCGCAAACTCGAGCCAATATGACAAAGCTGAGGGTATTGTCAGAGTCAGCACCCTAAACACACCCTAGAAATATGAATACTATTCTTGCCTTCATTGGTCTGTAGACCAGCGAAATAATCAATAGAACAATCTATTTATTTGTTGAAAAAGGGTAACTTTGAAACCTACCCTAAACTATAGGACTGCCACAATAGTTGGTCATTAATATGATTTGGGTTTCTGGTTTAATTCCCTAATATAAAAACTAAACTGTTTTCCTAAACCTTGAATTCTTAACAAGGATTCGTTTTATCTGACTAGTGTGCTTTGTTACCCTTGGTGATCGACGCGCGGGCTTTTGCACTTCAAATAAAAGGATAATATTTTACAGGCTTGTAATTGCCCTTATAACACAAGATCTTATCACTATTACAAAATTGATAAAGGAATATAAAAATTTCGACCCGCCATAATAATTAGCTATCATCAGGCAGGCTCTAGGCCGTCCTTTATCTGGTTCCCATAAATGCAGGACTCCTGGATAAAGGCGATGTCAAGGTGATCCTCATAAAACGTCTGTGCCTGGACCGCTGAAGCCGCCTTGACATGTTGTAAGCTTATTTGGATGCACCTTACTACCATATTAATTTTTCGAGTCATCCGGCTGTTTACTCTTCCTCATCCACTTCGGGAGCTTCGTCCCATGTAAGCGGCGAGTCGAGTGTGGATCCATGCCAGTGTTGGTAGGGCCGGCATGGGAAGTGTTGTCTTTGCCTGCCCTGGGTGAAGGTCGCATTCCAGATTTGTAGAGCGGGAATGGATTCTACTTGCCGCCTTTGGTGTGAGACACATCCCTGGTAGAAGAAGCTGCGAGAGGTGGTCGATCTCGCCACTACATCTAAGCGCTATCACCTTGCCTAACCTTTTCTGCACGACCCGGGACGATGCACCGTAGACTTTCGTGCAGTGGATCTGCGAAATGCTTGGGCTGCTGCTCCTATGGATGTCTCACGTAGGGTGATCTGCCCGAAGTTAAGGAAAATTCTACCCCTTGCTCCGAATCCTCTCCTTCGACTTCGTCTACGGAGAAAGTTATCGTCTCTCCCGATTTCTCATCCTTGAGAGACTTTAGAAAGCACCAGGCCGCTAAGTTTATGTCCACGTTTTGGTGACTAGGCGCCTTTTGAGATGGTCCAGCCAGTAAAACGTCCGCAGGTAGCACGTAAATAACGCAGACAAAGTTTGGAATATCATTGCCCCGTGACACCTTCAGATCTACGTATCGGAATGGCTTTAGTCCAGTTGTCACAGCAACGAGCAAATCTCTTGTCTCCTTGTTGTGGCAAGTGAGCGAAACTCAACCTTCGCGTACCACACAGCTGATGAAGCCAAGACTCGCGGTGAGGTTTTTGGCTATGTCTATCTCTTCAGCAAACTTCTATTTATAAGCCTTATTTCCTCCTCGCTGAGCTTAGCATCCGGGTATTTGGCATGCGTAATGGCTACCTCGCATGCTGCTGTTATGTCTCTGTAGGACACCTGCTTAGCATGCCGGGTTCATTGTCGTGAACACCTGGATTCGCAACTACTTCCACCGAAGCAGTGGTAGTATGAGAGCCCTTAGCCTTTCTGGCTATCTGTCCAAGGTCATTGGGCGAATATCTGGTGCGCCTGCTTCGCATAGTGAAGCTACGTCCATATTTCGTCGTCGTTTAGCTCCTTGACCTTTTTATAGCGCTCTCTCTTCATCTCCTTTGCTTTAGTAGGTTCAATGCCGTCCCTAATCAGAGCACGCTTTTGGGCTCCAGTGAAGTACTCTAACTTGTTGCGG